>NC_081379.1:22727560-23030590 GCF_030684315.1 Stegostoma tigrinum
GTTATCCTGAGAGATTAAATCAAAGGACCACAAAGTAAAATAAAGTCAAAGAATTTTGATTTGATAATAATGCAGACATTAGTTACTTTAAATACTTATTTTAATATGAAACTAAGTAATAATTTTCTTCTGAATTCAGGAAAATAACAAGATGATAGGAATGTCATTGCCTTTGATTCATATTTTTGTGTTATCCAATTCATACTTATCCTTTACTTCATCACCACAGCTTGATCAAAATCCTGGAATGCCCAATTTAATACTATTCTAGGAGTATCGTCACTATAAGGGCTGTAGCAGTCTGAAAGCCCACCATCTTTTTAGGAGAATTTGGGGTGGACATTATAATTAAAAATGCAAAACTGCCATAGGAACTCAGCAGGGCATGCAGGAACCGTGAAGACAGAAATAGAGTTCTGATGTTACAGTGCCAGCCTGAAACAGTAACATGATTCATCAAGTGTTTCCAGTTTTATTTCAGATTTTAAGCAATGAATGAAAATGGTCAATAAAAATGTGGTTCCTCAGCAGTTTCCATATCATAGCACAAAGAAAATAACACTCTGTGGGTGTCAGGAATTCCAGGGAATTTACAAGGCTTCGGTTGCCTACAAAGGCTTCCTTCCCTATAATGAATTAAGACAATCTTAACCCAATTCATACCAATAAGCTCACAAAACACAAACTTGCTACTATTTTGGCACCTCAATCTCAGTAACAGAAGCTTCAATGTTGATTTTGTTGTATAAGGCAATGTTTCTGAAAGGGTTAATATTAGACACTGCATTAAAGTGAACTAATTTGATGATATCATGCCATCTTGGGAAAGGAAATCAGGGGAACTGCTCTGGATTTCAAAGGGATAGATGTGTCATCTATGTCTCCCAATAGTCTTAATAACAGTGTGTAACTAGTAAATGTAACGCGTACCTAATTACTATTATGCAATAAACTATATCTTATTAGGACAAAAGCTTATTTTTAAGACTCACTAATGATTATTCCTATACCACTGTAAATCAAATAGGCCATTAGTTCCAGTCAACAAAAGAGGAATAGTGACAGTACCATCCAACCCACTAGTGTTAACAGGTTTCTCCTGAATGTTAAGATACTGCTGTAGGCGGTCCTCTGATGCCGTTAGCGTTAAGACATTTCTGGAGCATTAGCTCTGTATCTATCACATGTCATAAGAATTGGGAATGTTTGATACTGACAACAAGGGACTGGAACAACAAATATTTTGTTCCTCAATATTCCCACAGTCAAGCACAAAACTGGTCAAGATAAACTTTTACAGGCACAAATATAATTTAAAACTATATTTTACTGAATTTTACCAGCTATCAGCAAAGTGTCAATTGTAGGGACGTTCACGGAGAGTTTCTTCATATGGCGCCCCAGTCATACTAACTTACATACACAAGTGGCAGGAGTACTTGCCACTGCAGGGAAGTGATGTCAGACAGTGATGCCCACATCCCATGAGTAAATGTTTCACAAATTTGCTGATGCCAAAATCTCAGCTACCCAGAAGATTAATTGTCCCGTTCCATGCTGCTGTCCCAGTACTATCACAGTGAATGTATTCTTAACATACTCAAATTTCTACCCCAGTTTGGCGACTCATTCTCTTTTGCTAATTGGAGGCACCAGTGGCATCTACACAGTCTCTGCGCTCAGGAGAGTGGTGCCAAAGACATTATCTTCCATGAGGGAAGAGGAACCTTGATTCGCTCCAGGTGCCCCTTCCTCACATGAAGGAAGGCTGGTGCCAGGCACCCAACTGCTGGAGATACCAGATAAAAGTCCCCCAAAAGTCTACAACAGAACAGGATTTTGTGAAGACTTCCATCCACTTGTAATTTTACCCTTCATTAAATAGCATGAACCATATAGGAAGTTCAAGTCACATTTGCAATTTGGATTATGTAGGGGATGCAGGCCTCAGCAACATCATAACATTTCACAGTGAGCGAAGGATGACTACACACAACTCAGTTCCACTGAACCATGTTCACAAAGTCTGTGTGGCTTGGGCCAGCAGTTATTTGTAGCAGAGATTCATAGGATCAAGGAGCAACCTCTGTCTGAACAGTACTGGTATGAAGCTGCAAATATGAATTCCCTGGAAAGTTGATGTTGAGGGGACATCTAATGTCCCTCATTGGTCCTAGTGGAAGAATGTGTTGCATTGCAGAAATGCTGGCCATCATTATGGCATTCTGACCTCCACCTCTAGACACAGTCTTGCACCACTGACCCTCTCTCATTGGCACAGCATTTTACAGAAGAGCAGTGACTATGGCTCTCCATCATCTTTGGCTGGGTGGCTCAGTGGCTCAGTGGCTAGCACTGCTGCCTCACAGCACCAAGGACCCAGTTTGATTCCAGCCTCAGGCAACTGTCTGTGTGGAGTTTGCACATTCTCCCCGTGTCTGTGTGGGTTTCCTCCAGGTGTTCTGGTTTCATCCCACAGTCCAAAAGTGTGCTGGTTAGGTGGATTAGCTATGCTAAATTGTCTGTACTGTCCAGGGATATGCAGGCTAGATGGACTAACCATGGAGAATGTGGAGTTACAGGGATACGGTAGGAGCCTGGGTCTAGGTGGGATGATCTTCAGAGGTTCAGTGTAGACTCAATGGGCCAAATGCTTCCTGTGGCTATTCTATGACATTACGAGGGCACTTACAGCTACAAGCTCCACTTTTACTTGATGTTGATAATCCTCTACTATATCCTTGACCTCCAATGTTCTATTGTCTCTGTCCTTATACGTTGAGTTGCACCCCCTCCCCAATCTTCACAATTATTATCCCCTCTTCATCCCAGCATGCTTCCTGCAATCCACCCCAATGAGGTCCACAGCACCAACGTAGCAGTGGCCCCTGATAATCTCCCTGCCCCTTGACTTTCAGTGGATAGACACCCAGGACTGATCTTGGCTCACCTTAACCAACTTCAGTGGTTGCAGAATCTGACAGTTTTTTCTTAACATCAAGAATCTCATTTCGGCCAATCTGGTCATATTTTCCCATATTATTTGCCATCCCCCATTTTTTTCAATGTCTGGGAATATTCTGTCTAATATTACATTCTGATGACATTCAAGCAAATTTCCAAACTGTTCTGAAGTCTGTCTGTGCAGTATTTCTTGGTATCTGCAGCTTGGGTTATAAGAAACTCTAGTTGTCAAATCCAATAGGATTTCCCGTAGATTTAAAAATCCATCTTTGTGAAAACCAAAGCCAAAATTAAGCATAATTCTACGAAAGTATTGAACAAGGTGCATATAAAATGTTTTCAAAGGATGGAGTAATAACCTAGTAAATATCTTTGTGCTAACTGAAATAACTTACCCAGCACAACTGAAACTTACAACTGTTATCTAGCTTTATGTGGAAGAAAAATTTTACATCGCAAGGGTAGATAGGAATTTAGGCCAAGCCAGAAAAGGCAGCCTTGGGGGAAACTGATGGCATAGAGAAATAATTTTAATCAGTTAGCATGCGGGATTTTAATGAGCTTAGCAGAAGTCGGGAGGTAGTTACTCAGACTGTGTTATCACTATGTGCATGTTACCTTAGCTACAGTTACAGAAGTATCTTTTGATATATTGTCACTATACCAAGGTTTTAGGCTGAATTAGAGATGTCCCTTGTATCTCTTGTGGAGCCTAGTTACTAACAAGCTAGAGCTTCAATCAGACTGTTTATCACTCCCTATGCTAGCTGCATGCCGAAGGTCATTTGAAGAAGTAATTATTAAGGTACCTGTAAGACAGCATTCCTGTCACCTCAAGTAGCGTCAGTTTTCTTTAAACTTACAATGAATGAATCGACAAACACAAGATGTCATGGGAACACCCTGCTCTGAAGTTAATGGTATAAAGGAGATTGTTATACTCTGTATTAGCAGAGTCGGGCGTCGGTGGAGATCGACACTCACCTTCCTTTGTACCAATTAAGAAAATAAATTGCTTTGAGCAGGAGCCGGCGTCAAGTCTCATTATTAGTTAAGTAGAAATAAAAATAAAAATTTCTACAATGCCTTGTTGTTTTGTAATCACCGTCCTGACCCCTCTAAAAATGGATTAAGGTAATATTGTAAGTGTTTGTTCTTCCTAACCAGTTGACTGTGACTTAGTATTATTTGAAACAGTTATAAGTGCATGTCAAGGGCTCTCATCCATATTTAACACAGCAATCATCACTGTAACAAGCGAAAAAAGAACTGCTACTGCATTCCAACTGAATAAACTGCCTTTTCATATTTTCTGGCCATGAAGCAATACAAAAACAAATTAATGTAAAATCTGCACCAGTTTGCTAAGATCGGATTTGAACCCATGCTCCAGGGCATCAGTCTAGACCGCTGACTTACTATGCCAGTGACATTACCATTACCACTATGCTATTCACTGTCCTGAAGACTGCAATTCACAATACTCATATACTGGATACCGAATCAACTGAATTGACCAGCAGCTCTAGAAGTCCAGGCGGCATCAAAAGACTACTTCTGAGACTTAAGGGAGTTCCCGAGATGAGGAAGACATGGCCCCTGGACTCAGTCTGGGGTTTTTGATGGGCAATCTATTGAAAGATGGGTGTATGGAACAGGTTTTGTCAGCAAGACCAGAAGTTGCAAAGATCCCAGAGGGACTGCCACCAATTCGCAAAGAGAAAGCCCAAAGCAGGCAAACTGCTCCCTTCATTCCCTTTCATCAACGGTGTTGAAAAAGAAACTGCCTGCACACTCTAATCCATCTTTTACCAGCCAGTATATCAAGGTGCTGGAAATGGACTATGGGCCAAAATTGCCCACCAATGGGCTTCAATAGGCATAAACATAGTGTGATTTTTTTGACCTCCATATTCTGGGGACCAGGTCAGGGATGGGCAGGAAGGATGTGAGTTACCACCCAACAGACTGTATGTGTATCCCACAGAAATATGTCCAACGAGGCCATGAAAATCCAACACAATGTCTAATGATTAATGTTGGCATGTTACTACTACATGCAAAGGATATTCCACATATATCCTATAAGCTATTACTCCTCTGGACTGTAAGGGAAGGGCTCTGTTTACCATTTTTTGCCATGATAAAGATAGAAAATAAACTTGTAGTCTATTGTTCTGTTCTCATCTATTACAGGTAGTTTTGTATGATGTATTGGGTAAAGCTGGAAGTTGCCTGCATATTTTGAAACTCAGCCCGTATCTTCAGATGACGTTGCCAACGGAAAGCATGCAGATGAAAATAAAAAGTAGCAGGATATGGATAGATCTTTGGAGGAGTCTGAGGTCATGGTGTGGGGTGGAAGTGAGTCCATTGCTGCCCAGTGCTCTGGCTAAATCAAATAGTTAAGAATGGATCCAAGCAAAGGTAATCACAGTGAGCTAGACAGTGGAAAGGATCAATCATAGCAACGGGTGAAGAAAGGATGGTGAGGGATAATTCACCTTGGTCACAGTCACAAAGTCACATTTCACTTAGAGCTGTGTCAGTAATGACAAGACCAAAAATTTGATTAAAGATACTTAGAGTCATAGAATCGCGGAATTATACAGCATAGAAACCTTTCAGTCCAATTAGTCCACACTGACTGTGTTCCCAAAATAAACTAGTTGCATTTGCCTGCAGTTGGCTTAGGTCCCTCCAAACCTTTCCTATTCATGTACTTATCGAAAAGTCTTTTAAATGTTGTAACTGAACCTGCATCCACCACTTCTCCTGGCAGTTCATTCCATGCAAACTACTTTGTGTGTAAAAAAGCTGTCCCTCACGTCCTTTTCAAAACTTTCTCCTCTCACCTTAAAAACATCAAACAGGGAGTTGGTGGAAATATGCACTTCAATGGCTCAACCTAACACAAATGTCCTGGGGAAAACTGTGGCATGGTCCCAGACTTGGCTGTTGAGACTGTAGCCTTTTGGATTGTAGTGTTGTATTCTTGGATGAAAAGTTTTCATTTACCTGTTATGTCTTCAGTTTTTTTGTTAGTCAGCATTCTTACAGAATCTTCAGTTTATGGGGCTCCAAAAGGAGGTCATTGGTCCAACCTTTTATGGCAGCTCTCTGCTGGGGCACCCAATAAACGAAGTCCCCGGAAAACAAGATCAGGAAACCCCTTTCTACCTCACTTATTAAGTCTAAAGACCTAGAATAATAAATCTAACAAATATAAGTTCAAACCACAGAACAACAATTTAAGTACTTGGATTCAGTTTGAAAGAATTCTGCAAATAAAATGTTGGTACCAATAGAAAGTGACCATGAAGCTGTAACCCTGTCAAAATCCAACCAGTTCCCTGGGGTCCTTCTAAGAACGAAACTGCTGTTATTAGCTTCGGCTGGTCCATATGTGACTCCTCACCAACTGACGTGACCTGGCAAGCCATTCAATTTTATCAACTTTGTTACAAAGAAAAAGTATGAATCAAGAAAGCTGCTCACAAACACCTTCTCATACATTTGGGGATGGAAGTAAATGACAAATAAATTGGCTTCAAAGTCCTCATCATAAGAATGATTTTTTTAAATAAAAAAAGAGCTGAAATAACAAGTTTCCACCTTAATTTTAATTTTTTAATTTTCATCTACTCTGGCAGCACAAATTCCCAGGCACAGAAAATGACAATATCAACAAATGTGACAGTACTTCTTTCTATCTTGCTTTCTCTCAGGATCATTACAATAAACAGGAAAATCGTGAGGTTTAATTTGAAAAAGGTGCAGCATGTAGAGTACCTGGGTGCGGAAAGCGTATAGAAAATGCCAGGCTTGTGATTGTTTGAGCATTTGGACAACTATCTGTAATTTCTATTATAGCCACATGATGGCACCAAAACAGCACACTGTTAGAAAATCCCCCTCATCCTCACATGCTACCCCACCAACCTCCGGATCCAATGCATCATCCTCCGACACTTCCACCATTTGCAATCCTTCCCCTGCAACTGCAGGAAGTGCTACACCTGCCCCCACACCTCGTCCCTCACCCCCATCCCAGGTCCCAAGATGACTTTCCACATCAAGCATATGTTCACCTGCACATCCGCCAATGTGGTATAATGTAGTGCGCTGTACCCGTTGTGGCCTCCTCTACATCAGGGAAACCAAGCGGAGACCGCTTTGCAGAACACCTACACTTGGTTCACACTAAACAACTGCACCTCCCAGTCACAAACCATTTCAACCCCCGCCTCCCATTCCTCAGACGACATGTCCATCCTGGGCCTCCTGCAGTGCCACAATGATGCCACCCGAAGGTTGCAGGAACAGCAACTCATATTCCGCCTGGGAACCCTGCAGCCTAATGGTATCAATGTGGATTTCACAAGCTTCAAAATCTCCCCTCGCCCCCCTGCATCCCAAAGCCAGCCCAGCTGACCCCACCTCCCTAACCCGTTCTTCCTCTCACCTATCCCCTCCTCCCACCTCAAGCCGCACGTCCATTTCCTACCTACTAACCTCATCCCTTCCCCTTGACCTGTCTGCCCTCCCCAGACTGACCTATCCCTTCCCTACCTCCCCATCTACACTCACCTTTACTGGCTCCATCCCTGCCCCTTTAACCTGTCTGTCTCCTCTCCACCTATCGTCTCCTCTATCCATCTACAATCCGCCTCCCCCTCTCTCCCTATTTATTTCAGAACCCTCTCCCCATGCCCCTTTCAGATGAAGGGTCTAGGCCCAAAACGTCAGCTTTTGTGCTCCTAAGATGCTGCTTGGCCTGCTGTGTTCATCCAGCTCCACATTTTGTTGTCTCGGATACTTTGTTGTCTGCAGATTTTCCCCAAGTTTTATCACAGCATCTTCAAAAAGTGAAGCACTCTTCCTTTTACGTCATTAGGTTAAGTGCCCAAGCCAAGGATGAGGTAAATTGCAGTAACTGACATCAATGCATGTGGAAGAGCGTAATGCACTGAAATCGTCTTCTTTGGTACTTAAGTAAAGAGGCCGAGAGTTCTGGATAACATACACAATATAATGAGATCTCAGGCTGCTGCTAATATTTATTGGAAGACATAAATTCGAATAATCTGTAGGTTATGCTGTCTCATTTTACCTTTCCTCCTCTGCAGAACAGTTTAACTTCTGTGAGTTATTGTCTGAGAGCACGCTTGAGGTTATAAACTTACCGCTTCGGAGTAGCAATGAAAATAGAAATTCATAGACCACCATACGAAACTTCACCACAATGCATGTGTTTTTAATTTCTGATTCATAGATGGTCTAAAAATTCAAATTCTACATGGATGTTTTATAAAAAGATTGCTTTCGCAAAAATCTTGGCTAGCATTGCACTAAAAAATGCCTCTGACATCCCCTCTATACTTTCCACCAATCAGCTTAAAACTATGACCCCTCGTGCTAGCCATTTCTGCCCTGGGAAATAGTCTCTGGCTATCAACTCTATCTATGCCTCTCATTATCTTGTATACCTCAATTAGGTCCCCTCTCCTCCTCCTTTTCTCCAATGAAAAGAGACCAAGCTCAGTCAACCTCTCTTCATAAGATAAGCCCTCCAGTCCAGGCAGCATCCTGGTAAACCTCCTCTGAACCCTCTCCAAAGCATCCACATCTTTCCTATAATAGGGCGCCCAGAACTGTTTTGATTTATTATTCTATGTGTTAAGATGCCGCTGGAGAGTGGCAACACTATGCAGCACTTTTCACTTTATTTTGTAGCAAAGAACATGTGACAATAAATTAAATCAAAACAAATCAAATCAAATCAAATCAAATATAATGGACACTTTCCTGGAAGGTGTTTTTCCCCTGTTATGGCAATAGGACGTTCCCTCCATGCAACTCCATCATGTTGATTCTCACCTAGTCAACCGTTTATAGGAAGACTGATAACACATTCCGTATTAGACTCTTTCAGCTTTACAACTTCTCGAAAGCAGCCAAGTTTGTTTGAACTGTTGCCATGGCCTATGCCAATTTTATATATCTCTCCAAGATCAATGAAATTAATCTGAACAAGCAAATAAAGGTTGTGCCTCATATAAGATTCAGTCCAATATAAATGGGGCAGCACGGTGGCTCAGTGGTTAGCACTGCAGCCTCACAGCGCCAGGGATCCGGGTTCAATTCAAGCCTCAGGCGACTGTCTGTGCGGAGTTTGCACACTCTCCCTGTGTCTGCATGGGTTTCCTCTGGGTGCTCCGGTTTCCTCCCACAGTCCAGAGATGTGCAGGTTAGGTGGATTGGCCATGCTAAATTGCCCGCAGTGTTCAGGGGTGTGTGAGTTATAGGGGGATGGGTCTGGGTGGGATGCTTCAAGGGGCAGTGTGGACTTGTTGGGCCAAAGGGCCTGTTTCCACACTGTAGGGAATCTAATCTAATCTAAAGGTGATGTAAATAAAGTACCAGAGAATAAATGACTTCTGTTATTAAAACAAGAAGATTTGTGAAACTTATAGAGCACAAGACTAGACGTGAAAGTAGAACTTTGATTTTTGTGAGATTATTTTATTGTGCTTTTATGTTTTGATTAAAAGATCAGAGTACTCAACACTTTGGTGAAAGGTAAATCGCAAACTCTTGATCCCAGGAGAACAGATAAAACAATTTCCAGGCAAAGTGAAGAAAAATTTTAAAAAACTATCCAGTAATTAAACAGGGAAATGGTAAGCCAAACTTGTCATCACCCTCAACAACTTCTCTTTCAATTCCTCCCACTTCCTACAGCCAAAGTGGGTGGCCATGGGTACCCGCATGGGCCCAAGCTATGCCTGCCTCTTTGTAGGATACGTGGAACAAACCATCTTCCATAGCTACACTGGCCCTAAACACCACCCCTTCCTCCATTACATTTATGACTGTATCCCACAAGGAGCTTGAACAGTTCATCCACTTCACCAGCATCTTTCGCCCCAACCTTAAGTTCACCAGGACCATCTCTGATACCTCTCTCTCCTTCCTTGACCTCTCTGTTTCCATCTCTAGCAACCACCTGGAAACCGATATCCCTTTCAAGCCCACCAACTCCCACAGCTACCTAGAATACACCTCCTCCCACCCACCTATTCCCAATTCTTCTGCCACATCTGCTCCCAGGATGAGGCATTCCACTCCCGAACATCTCAGATGTCCTCATATTTCAAGGACCACAACTTCTCCTCCTCAGTGGTCAAGAAAGCCCTAAACCGTGTCTCCCACGTTTCCTGCAACTCATCCCTCACACCCCGCCGCCGCAATAACCACCAAAATAGAAGCCCCTCGTTGTCACGTACCATCCCACCAACCTCCATATCCAATGCATCATCCTCCAACACTTACATCATCTGCAATCCGATCCCAACACCAAAGACATTTTTCCCTCCCTACCCTTAACTGCTTTCCGCAGGGACCACTCTCTCCATGACTCCATTGTCTGCTTCACACTCCCCTCCAGCCCCACCGCATCCGGCAATTTTCCCTCCAACTGCAGGAACTGTTACACCTGCCCCTACACCTCCCCTCTCAACCCATCCCAGGCCCTAAGAAGACTTTCCACATTCTCCTGCACATCTGCTAATGTGGTATACTGCATCCGCTGTTCGCGTTGTGGCCTCCTCTACATTGGGGAAACCAAGCAGAGGCCTGGAGACTGCTTTGCAGAACACGTACTCTCGGCTCGCAATAAACAACTCCACCTCCCAGTCGCGAACCATTTCAACTCCCCTTCCCATTGCTCAGATGACATGTCCATCCTGGGCCTCCTGCAGTGCCACAAACGATGCCACCGAAGTTTGCAGGAACAGCACCTCATATTTCACTTGGGAACCCTGCAGCCCAATGATATCAATGTGGACTTCACAATTTTTAAAATCTCCCCTCCGTCTACTGTATCCCTAAACCAGGCCAGCTTGACCCACCTCCCTAACCTATCCTTCCTACCACCTATCCCCTCCTCCCACCTCAAGCCCCATCCCCATCTCCTACTTACCAGCCTCATCCCACTCCCTTGACCTGTCAGTCCTCCCTGGACTGACCTATCCCCTCCCTAACTCCCCATTACACTCACCTTTAGTGGCTCCATCCCCGCCTCTTTGACCCGTCTGTCTCCTCTCGACCCATCTTCTATCCATATTCTATCTGCCTCCCCCTCTCTCCCTATTTATTTCAGAACCCCCTTCCCCTCCCCATTTCTGAAGAAGTGTCTAGGCCTGAAACGTCAGCTTTCCTGCTCCTCTGATAGTACTTGGCCTGCCGTGTTCATCCAGCTCCGTACCTTGTTATCTCTAGTATTGTACAAATTGTGTTAATGACTTGAACAAGCTTTTATCAACAGTGAGTGCTGGAGGAACACAGCAGTTCAGGCAGCATCTGTTGAGAGAAAACACAGAGTCAACGTTTCAAATCCAGTGACCTTTGGTCAGTTTTGGATCACTGGACTCAAAACATTAGTTCTGTTGTTCTCTCAACAGATACTGCCAGACCTGCCGTTTTGGTCCAGCACTCTGTGTTTTCATTTCAGATTTCCAGCATCCACAGTTCTCTGTGTTTAAACTTTTACCAATATGTTAAAATGAAAACTACCATCAAAATTAATTTTATTTTCATTTTCTGTAATTGTTCTATGTGTGATATAACGTCTAAACTAAAGTATTTAAAAATGTAGTGCTTAACATACGTGTAATCCAAGAGAGATTACGAGCAGAAATAGATCACGGGATTCAAGTAATGTAAATTGAGAGAATGAAACTTGAAAGACCTATCAAACTTGAAAGATCCAATCATCCGTGACGCATTATTGCTTGTAACTGTAGTCAAGCCTCCACACTTCAATCTACTTTATCAGTACGTTCACTACCTTTCATTATTTCTGTAATATATCATTTATATCACTTGGAACCATATCCAACATGCATTTATGTAATTGTTTGGGCTCGATTCCATTTGATCCACAAGTTGAATGCATTAACATATTCGACTGGCTACTGTCCTGTTTGATATCTCGGTGTTTTTGTTTAATTATTATCAGAAGTCAAGGAAATTAGATACGGCCCCCTGTTGGGAAATTCCCATATTCTGTGTTGCAACAAATTAACTTAATTTAGAAATTTAGGAATCAGAAAAATAATCCTGAAAATTGAAATATTGTCATAATATCATAGTGATTAACAATACTGTTTAGGGACTACAGCCTGACAACCCTGTCCACTATAGCTTACATACAGCTGCAAAGAATCTCTGCAAGGTTCCAAGACTGCAGGAAAGAAACAGGGGCAGCAATTAACAATACCATTCAATACAACTTTGGCTTCAACTTCATTTTACCATTTGCTTCCCATATTCTTTGATTCCCTGAAAGACCAAAAATTTGTCTATCCCAGTTTTCGATGCATTCAATACTGGAACATTTACAATCCTCTGAGAATGCAGAATTCCAATGATGCACGATGCTTCGGGTGAAATAATTATTTATCTTATTTCATCTGTGCCTCCTGTGTTTTAGATTTCATGATTCACAGAAATAACCTCTCAGCATCTACACTGTCAAGTCCCTTTTGAATCTTGAGCTCCAATGACGTTGTTTTTCATTCCTCTGAACACCAGAAAATATAGGCCCAATTTATTCAGCCTTTCATCACAGAACACCCCACTCGTCCCAGAGGCCAATCTAATGAACTTTCCCTGTACCACCTCCGAGCATATCCTTCCCTAAATAAGAAGCTAAAATTGCAATCAAAGAGAAAGAAAATTAGTACACACCAACAGTCTGCTGATGTTCACCAAGACTGTTCTGGAAGCAAAATGCATATCAGGCAGTCTTGAGGACTGGATTTCTGCTCCTCAGTGACTGAACGTCCTGCCCTTAACAGCTACCAGACAATGTGACCAGGCTCGCCCTAACTATAGAGGGAATGCAACAACGGTTCACCAGTCTGATTTACAGGATGGTGGGATGATCATATAAAGAAATTGTGCTAACATGTTCTGTGTTCTCCAGACTTTCAAAGAATGAGAGATGATCTCCTTGAAACCCCTTCAAATACTTAAAGGGGTAGACAGAATTCCACAGCTGAATTCCACAGCTGAGGTGAGAGTGACAGCCCTTGATGTTGTTGGAGGTCAATCACCTTAACTCCAGGACACCTCAGCAAGAGTCCCTCAGGGTAGTGTCCTTGGCCCAACCATCTTCAGCCGCTTCATCAATGACCTTCCCTGTATCATTAGATCAGAAGTGGGGATGTTTGCTGATGATTGCACAATCTTCAGCACCATTCATGACTCGTCAGATCCTGGAGCAGTCCATGTTCAAATGCAACAAGATCTGGACTATAAGTGTATCAGAGATAATGGGAACTGCAGATGCTGGAGAATCCAAGATAACAAAGTGTGGAGCTGGATGAACACAGCAGGCCAAGCAGCATCTTAGGAGCACAAAAGCTGACTTTTCGGGCCTAGACCCTTCATCCTGTCTATTGGGGATGATCTGGTTCCGTAGGCGGGTGCTCTAGGAAGATGATGTGGCTGTGGTACCTGGTTTGCCTCAGGACATGGCCGAGCAGTTTCAATGCTGAAGAGATTACAAGAGAGTTGCAGTGGGAGAGATATCCCCTGAGGTTTGTCTGGAGGGAGGAGGGTAACTTCTTCAGGTTAGGCATCCCGGGAAGAGGCTTTGCAGTGAGGTTAAGATTGTATCAGAGATAATGGGAACTGCACATGCTGGAGAATTTGAGATAACACAGTGGATGAAGGGTCTAGGCCTGAAACATCAGCTTTTGTGCTCCTAAGATGCTGCTTGGCCTGCTGTGTTCATCCAGCTCCACACTTTATTATCTAAGATCTGGAGTATCCAGCCTTGGGTTGACAAGTGGCAAGTGACATTCGAACCACACAAATGCCAGGGTATGACCATCACCAATAAGAGACAATCTAACCACCACCCCTTGGCATTCAATGGTGTTACGATCACTGAAGCCTCTAATTCCAACATCCTGGTGTTATCATTGACCAGAAACTCAACTGGACTCACCACAGTGGCTACAAGAGCAGGCCAGAAGCTAGGAATACTGTGGCAAGTAACTCACCTCCTGATCCCTCAAAGCCTGTCCACCATCTACAAGGCACAAGTCAGGAGCGTGATGAAATATTCCCCATGTGCCTGGATGAGTGCAGCCCCAACAACACTCAAGAAGCTTGACACCATCCAAGACAAAGCAGCCTGCTTGATTGACACTAAATCCACAAGCATCCACTCTCCCTCCACCGCTGATGCTCAGGAGCAGCAGTGTCCACTATTTGCAAGATGCACTGCAGAAATTCACCAAAGATCCAGGCACCTTCCAAACTCATGATCACTTCCATCCAGAAGGACAAGGGCATCAGACATGTGGGAACACCACCACCTCCAAGTTCCCCTCCAAGCCACTCACCATCCTGACTTGGAAATATATCATCATTCCTTCACTGTTGCTAGGTCAAAATCCTGGAATTCCCTCCCTTAAAGGGTCAACCCACAGCAAGAGAACTAAAGCAGTTCAAGAAGGCAGCTCCCCACCTTCTCAAGGGCAGCTAGGGATGGGCAAGAAATGTTGGCCAGCCAGCAACACTCACATACCACAAAATGAATTGGAAAAGAAAGTTAGATGCAAGTAAGGCAAGTAAGGGGTACAATTTCTAAATAAGGAGGATGCCATTTAGAACTGAGATCAGGTGACTTTTTTTAATCTGAAGCTGGTGAGTGAGTCCTTCCAAGTCCCAGTGCCTTCCAACGCCAATTCAACCAAACGGTACTGTATTATTCAGCAGTTTAAAGAATGTACATAACTCAGTGAAAGGCAGGTATTTTTGATTCATTCTCCAAAGTTAATGCTAAGCTGGATGTTATGCGGAAAACAACATTTAAAACAACTTCTAACATGAAGGCAAGATAACAAAGTGTGGAGCTGGATGAACACAGCAGGCCCAGCAGCATCTCAGGAGCACAAAAGCTGACGTTTTCGGGCCTAGACCCTTCATCAGAGCTGATGCTGCTTGGCCTGCTGTGTTCATCCAGCTCCACTCTTTGTTATCTTGGATTCTCCAGCATCTGCAGTTCCCATTATCACTGCTAACATGAAGGGTCTTGAGGCGTAGAAGCAAACACCAGAAAAACTTGTCAATGATACTTAATGATTCAACTTGTCTTTTTATATCTCAGAACAGTGCCCCAGTATTATCAGTACGTTCAATTCCATGGACTACTGTTTTGTTTTACTGATTTTCCCTCATCATCAAAAGTGTCACTGATTTTTTTTATGTTCACTCATGTGACATGGGTATCATTGGCTGGCCAGCATTTTATTGCCCTTTTCTAGTTGCCTTTGAGAAGGCAGTGATGAGCTGCTTTCTTGAACCGTTGCAGTCCACATGCTGTAGGTTGATCCACAATACCCCTCAGGAGGAAATTACAGAATTTCAATCCAGTGAAAGTGAAGGAACAGCGATATCTTTCAAAGTCAGGATGGTGAATGGCTTAGAGGGAAATCTGCAGTTGGAGGTGTTCCCACGCATCTGCTGTCCTTGTCCTTCTAGATGCAAGTGGTGGTGGGCTATGAAGGATCTGTTTGAGGATCTTTTGAGATTTTCTGCGGTGCATCTTGTAGACAGTAAACACTGCCGCTACTGAGCGTCAGTGGCGGAGGGTGTGGATACTTGCTTATGTAGTGCTAAACAAGTTGGCTGTTTTGTTTTAGATAGGATCAAGCTTCTTGAGTTACAGCTGCAACCATCTTGGCAAGCGGGGACTATTCTATCACACTCCTGACTTAATAATAGAGTCATAGAATCACACAGCATGGAAACAGACCCTTCATTCCAAACAGTCCATGCTGGCCATAATCCGAAACTGAACCAGTCCCACCTGCCTGCGCTTGGCCTGTATCCCTCCAAACATTTCTTATTCATGTACTTATCTAAACATCTTTTAAACACTATAACTGCAAATACCATTTCCTCTGGAAGTTCATTCCACACACAAACCACTCTGTGTAAACAAAAGTCCCTCCTATACTCCTTAAATCTTTCTCTTCTCACCTTAAAAATATGCCTTCTCATCTTGAAATCCTCCACACTAAGGAAAAGACACTTGCTGATCACCATATCTTTACCCCTCGTTATTTTATAAACCTCTGTAAGGTCAACTCTCAACCTCCTACACTCCAGTGAAAAAGTTTCAGCCTATTCAGCCTCTCTTTGTAACTCAAACCCTCCATTCCCAGCAGCGTCCTAATAAATCTCTTCTGAATCCTCACCAGCTTAATAATATCGTTCCTATAACAGGGTGACCAGAGCTGGACACAATACTCTGGAAGAGGCCTCACCAATGAACTATACAACCTCAACATGACATCGCAATTCCTACACTCAAAGATCTCAGCAATGAAGGCATGCAAGCTAAATGCCTTATTAACCACTTTATCTATATGTGATCTACACTTCAAAGAATTATGTACCTGAACCCCTTGGCCATGGGCACCCGCATGGGCCCCAGCTATGCCTGCCTCTTTGTAGGTTACGTGGAACAGTCCCTCTTCCGCACCTACACAGGCCCCAAACCCCACCTCTTCCTCCGGTACATTGATGACTGTATCGGCGCCGCCTCTTGCTCCCCAGAGGAGCTCGAACAGTTCATCCACTTCACCAACACCTTCCACCCCAACCTTCAGTTCACCTGGGCCATCTCCAGCACATCCCTCACCTTCCTGGACCTCTCAGTCTCCATCTCAGGCAACCAGCTTGTAACTGATGTCCATTTCAAGCCCACCGACTCCCACAGCTACCTAGAATACACCTCCTCCCACCCACCCTCCTGCAAAAATTCCATCCCCTATTCCCAATTCCTCCGCCTCCGCCGCATCTGCTCCCACGATAAGACATTCCACTCCCGCACATCCCAGATGTCCAAGTTCTTTAAGGACCGCAACTTTCCCCCCACGGTGATCGAGAACGCCCTTGACCGCGTCTCCCGCATTTCCCGCGACACATCCCTCACACCCCGCCCCCGCCACAACCGCCCCAAGAGGATCCCCCTCGTTCTCACACACCACCCTACCAACCTCCGGATACAACGCATTATCCTCCGACACTTCTGCCATTTACAATCCGACCCCACCACCCAAGACATTTTTCCATCCCCTCCCCTGTCTGCTTTCCGGAGAGACCACTCTCTCCGTGACTCCCTTGTTCGCTCCACACTGCCCTCCAACCCCACCACACCCGGCACCTTCCCCTGCAACCGCAGGAAATGCTACACTTGTCCCCACACCTCCTCCCTCACCCCCATCCCAGGCCCCAAGATGACATTCCACATTAAGCAGAGGTTCACCTGCACATCTGCCAATGTGGTATACTGCATCCACTGTACCCGGTGCGGCTTCCTCTACATTGGGGAAACCAAGCGGAGGCTTGGGGACCGCTTTGCAGAACACCTCCGCTCAGTTCGCAACAAACAACTGCACCTCCCAGTCGCAAACCATTTCCACTCCCCCTCCCATTCTCTTGATGACATGTCCATCATGGGCCTCCTGCACTGCCACAATGATGCCACCCGAAGGTTGCAGGAACAGCAACTCATATTCCGCCTGGGAACCCTGCAGCCATATGGTATCAATGTGGACTTCACCAGTTTCAAAATCTCCCCTTCCCCTACTGCATCCCTAAACCAGCCCAGTTCATCCCCTCCCCCCACTGCACCACACAACCAGCCCAGCTCTTCCCCCCCACCCACTGCATCCCAAAACCAGTCCAACCTGTCTCTGCCTCCCTAACCGGTTCTTCCTCTCACCCATCCCTTCCTCCCACCCCAAGCCGCACCCCCAGCTACCTACTAACCTCATCCCACCTCCTTGACCTGTCCGTCTTCCCTGGACTGACCTAACCCCTCCCTACCTCCCTACCTCCCCACCTACACCCTCTCCACCTATCTTCTTTACTCTCCATCTTCGGTCCGCCTCCCCCTCTCTCCCTATTTATTCCAGTTCCCTCCCCCCATCCCCCTCTCTGATGAAGGGTCTAGGCCCGAAACGTCAGCTTTTGTGCTCCTGAGATGCTGCTTGGCCTGCTGTGTTCATCCAGCCTCACATTTTATTCCCTTGGTCTCTCTGTTCTACGACAGTGCCTCAGGCCCTACTTTTAATTGTATAATTCTTGTTTTTGTTTGTTTTTCCAAAATGTAAAGCCTCGCATTTACCCAAATTGAACTCCATCTGCCACTCTTCAGCACATTGACCTAATTGACCAAGATCTGTTTGTAATCCTAGATAACCTTCTACACTGATAGCAGGAACTGCAGATGCTGGAGAATCTGAGATAACAAGGTGCAGAACTGGATGAACACAGCAGGCCAAGCAGCATCAGAGGAGCAGGAAGGCTGACGTTTCGGGCATAGACCGAAGGGTCTGAAAAAGGGTCTAGGCTTGAAACGTCAGCCTTCCTGTTCCTCTGATGCTGCTTGGCCTGCTGTGTTCATCCAGCTCTGCACCTTGTTATCTCTAACTTTCTTCACTATCCACTGTACCACCAATTTCCGTCTCATCCACAAACCGACTAAACATGCTTTCTGTATTTGCACTTAAATAACATATTCATATGTAAATGTCAAACAAAAGTGAACCCGGTGCGGATCCCTGTGGAACATAACTGATCACAGGTCACCAGTCTGAAAAACAACCCTCCACCATCACTCTCCGTCTCCTGTTGTTCAGCCAATTTTGCCTCCATTTGGCAAGCTCACCCTAAATCCCATGTGATCTGACTTTAGCAATTAGTCTACCATGTGGAACCTTGTCAGAGGCTTTTCTAAAGTTATGACGTCATCAATCTTTTTGGTTACTTGCTCAAAAAGCTCAATTAAGTTTGTGAGACACAATTTCCCTTGTACAAAACCATGCTGACTTTCCTAATCATTCCTTGCTTCTCCAAATGCTGTTTCAGAAACACTTCCAACAACTTTTCCACCACAAGGTCAGACTTACATGTCTACAGCTCCCAAGCTTCTCCTTACACCCTTTCTTCAGCAGAGGCACAACATTAACCACTTTCCAGTCAGTTACAGATGATACAAATATTTCTCCTAGGGGCCCAATAATTTCTTCTCTAATGTCCCAAAAAGTCCTAGGATTTACTAGATAAGATCCTGGAGATTTATCCATCTTTATATTTTGTAAGACCTCCAAGAGTTCCTCTTTTGTAATGTAAACTGTTTTCAAAACATTAACATTTATTTTCCTGAGTTCTCCAGCTTCATTTCTTTCTCCACAGTAAAAACAGATGCAAAATATTCATTTATTATCTCTCCCATCTCCTGAGGGTCAACACAAAGACAATCTCTTTGATCCTTAAGGGGGTCTGCTCTCTTGATATGCGTTCCCAATTACTTTTGAATAGAGTGGTTTGCTTTGTCATTCTAGACAACAGTTGAGAGTTAATTTAGAACGCTCAACAAATTATATCGAATGTGACTTCTCAGGTATCGAAGCAGTTTGTGTCCATGTGCAGCAACACCTGGACAACATCTAGGCTTGGGTTGATGAGTGGAAAGTAACACTTATGCCATACAAGTGCTAGGCAATGATCATCACTTCCTGATGTTCAATGACACTACCAATACTGAATTCCTATCAACATTTTTAGGGTTACCCTTGACCAGAAACTGAATTAGCCCAGCCATATAAATACTGTATCTACAAGGGGAGGTCAGTGGTTAGGAATTCTATGATGAACGACTTACCTCCTGCCTTTCCAAAGCCTGTCTACTAACTGTATGACGCAAGTCAACAGTGTGATGGCACACTCTCCACTTTTTTGGATGAGTGCAGCTTCAACCAAATTTAAGAAGCTTAATGCTAATCAGCACGTAGCAGCCTGCAATACTAGTGCCCAACCCACCTTCAACATTCACTCCCTTCACCACCTAATGCACAGCAGTATGTGCCACCTGCAAGATACACTGCAGTAACTTATCAATACTTTCCCAATAGCACCTTCCAAATCTATGACCTCTATCACCAGGAAGGAAAAGGGCAGCAAGATATGTGGGAACAGCACCACCTGCAAATTCCCTTCCAAGCAACACACTGTGAAGACGTGGGAACTCTTTCACTGTTCCATTGTAATATCATTACAGGTATCACTATGCATCAACGATTGCAGCTCACCACCAGCTTCTCCAGGGCAGTTAGAGATGGGAAATAAATGCTAGCCCAGCCAATGACATCTAATTCCATGAATAAATATTTTAAAAAGGGAGTACGGGGATAGAATAGGGATTTTCAGTAACAAATCAGCATCCTTACCCCTGAAAGTATGACAAGCAGGTATATGGACAATTTATATCACCAAATCCTGACAACAGTTCAGAGATAACAAGGTGTAGAGCTGGATAAACACAGCAAGCCAATCCTGCTCCTGTGATGCTGCTTGGCCTGCTGTGTTCATCCAGCTCTACACCTTGTTATCTCAGATTCTCCATCATCTGCAGTTCCTACTGTCTCCTGATAACAGTTCCATTAGCGTGACACCAATGACCCCAACTCTGCTGATCAATTGTTTGATTGGTAGAATACCTTTTTGGAAACAGTAGACACACATTGATGAGTCAAGAGATGAGTTACTCGCCGCAGAACTCTGAGCTTCTGACCTGCTCTTGAGCCCCAATGTGTTTATGTGGCCAATCCAGTTGAGTTTCTGGTCAATAGTAACCCCCAGGATGTTGATAGTTGGGGATTTAGTGGCAGCAATACCATCAAAGGTTGGTGGGTTGGATCATTTCTAATTGGCAATGGTCATTTTCTTGCATTTGTGTGGCACAAATGTCACTTGCCCAAATCTGGATAGGGCCAGATTTTCTTGTATTTGAACATTCAGCATCTAAGGAGTCGCAAATGGCGCTGAACACTGTGCACCGATTGGTGAACATCTCAACTTTTAACTTTATGATGGAGGGAAGGTCATTAGTGAAGCAGCTGGACTTGGTTGCGTCTAGGACACTGCCCTGAGAAACCCCCTATGACAGAAGAAGCTACCCACAGGGTTCATTAAATAACCATTAAATTATATATTTCCCCACCAGAGAAAATAAGGTCTGTCCATCTGCTTTAATGAATTACTGCACCATTTTGAATATCTCAACTACATGACATACTCCACAGAGAAAAAAACAGACTCCGCCCCCTCCCTGAAACTGGGCATGCACCCAATGGGACATACTCAGGCATCCATGAAATGCCTGTAATTAATTCCTGAAAGCTCTGACTTCTCAATACATTGTTTCATTTTTATATGAAAAAAAGTTGATTATGTAAATTTGCAACGTTATTTCTGAATGCGGAACTTGTGCCTATTTAGTACGGCGTGGGATAGCCAACTCTGTGACGACGTCCTGGGGGTCTTTCAAAGTTGTCCATGTGCGGAGGGGTTGTTGGAGATGGGTGGACTGGAGAAAAAGAAGGTGCGGGGCTTGGGAGGAGAGGGTAACCGGCCGGGAATGATTATGTAAAAATCTCTTACAGTTCTGCCGTCCGCTTTGTCTTGAGCGATTCGGCAGCATTACGAATGTGACTTTTTACGATGGCAGCCTCGGGCCTGGACCCAGCAAGCTAGTCTAATAAACCGCCCCTCTCCTCCCATTGCCTGGTAACTAGTAACTGTTCCCCCCCCCCCCCCCGGTATTGCCTAGTAACCAGTAACCCCTACCCATGTCCTCCCCCCCCCACCCCACCCCCACTGTGCCCTCTTCCCTCGTACTCAGTAGCTGTGCCATTCTTACAGCTTCTGTCCTTCCCCAGTTGAAATATTGTCTACAGTGCAGCTGCTACACTGATGCTCAAAATTGAGATTTTTCTTTTGCTGAAAACTAAAATGCTTTGTTTTTCACCAGTACGAAAGAGGAGCTGCTACAAACTACATTACTAGAAATAAAGCCAGGAAGAAGTTGCAACTTAGTCTTGCAGATTTCAGGTAAAATCACGTTTATTTAAATGTGTCCAGCAAGTTATGCATTTAGATGAGGGTGAATGTTATCAAGAAAATTGTGTTAAATATTTCCTGATGAGCTCAATTTTAGGGTCTTTAAAAGAAGTAGCTACCAAGGTAACAGATGCATTGATGTTCTTTTTACAAGATTTGCTAGATTCTGGAAATGCTACACCAGAACTGGAAAGATGGAAACATAATCCCACTATTCAAGAAGGACGTGTGGCAGAAAAAAAAAGGATAGGCCAATTAGCTTGACCTTTGTTGTGGGGAAGGTGCAAATATCAGACATTACAGCAGCCGTAATTATGCACATAGAGTCAAGGTAATTGGGAAGGATCAGACTAAAAACTGAAAGAACTGCAGATGCTATAAAACAGGAACAAAAACAAGTTGCTGAAAAAGCTCAATAGGTCTGGTGGCATCTGTGAAGGAAAAAAAAGAGTTAACATTTCATAGAACATTACAGCACAGTACAGGCCCTTCGGCCCTCGATGTTGTACCGACCTGTCATACCGATCTCAAGCCCATCTAACCTACACTATTCCACGTACGTCCATATGCTTATCCAATGATGACTTAAATGTACCTAAAGTTGGCGAATCTACTACTGTTGCAGGCAAAGCGTTCCATTCCCTTACTACTCTGAGTGAAGAAACTACCTCTGACATCTGACCTGTATCTTTCACCCCTCAATTTAAAGCTATGCTCCCTCATGCTTGCTGTCACCATCCTAGGAAAAAGGCTCTCCTTATCCACCCTATCTAACCCTCTGATTATTTTATGTTTCAATTAAGTCACCTCTCAACCTCTCTCATGAAAACAGCCTCAAGTCTCTCAGCCTTTCCTCGTAAGACCTTCCCTCCATACCAGGCAACATCCTAGTAAATCTCCTCTGCACCCTTTCCAAAGCTTCCACATCCTCCTTATAATGTGGTGGTCAGAACTGTACACAATACTGCAAGTGCGGCCGCACCAGAGTTTTGTACAGCTTCACCATAACCTCTTGGTTCCAGAACTCGATCCCTCTATTAATAAAAGCTAAAACACTGTATGCCACCTTAACAGCCCTGTCAACCTGGGTTGCAACTTTCAAGGATCTGTGTACGTGGACACCGAGATCTCTCTGCTCATCTACACTACTAAGAATCTTACCATTAGCCCTGTACTTTGCCTTCCGGTTACTCCTACCAAAGTGCATCACCTCACACTTGTCTGCATTAAACTCCATTTGCCACCTGTCAGCCCAGCTCTGCAGCTTATCTATGTTTCTCTGCAACCTACAGCATCCTTTGTCACTATCCACAACTCCACCAACCTTAGTGTCGTCTGCAAATTTACTAACCCATCCTTCTACGCCCTCATCCAGGTCATTTATAAAAATGACAAACAGCAGTGGACCCAACACCGACCCTTGCGGTACACCACGAGTAACTGGTCTCCAGGATGAATATTTCCCATCAACTACCACCCTCTGTCTTCTTTCAGCAAGCCAATTTCCGATCCAAACTGCTGTGTCTCCCCCAATTCCATTCCTCCACATTTTGTACAATAGCCTATTGTGGGGAACCTTATCGAACGCCTTGCTGAAATCCATGTACGCCACATCAACCAGTTTACTCTCATCTACCTGTTTGGTCACCTTCTCAAAGAACTCAATAAGGTTTGTGAGGCACGACCTTCCGTTCACAAAACCGTGCTGACTATCCCTAATCAATTTACTCTCTTCTAGATGATTATAAATCCTATCCCTTATAACCTTTTCCAACACTTTACCAACAACTGAGGTAAGGCTCACTGGTCTATAATTACCAGGGTTGTCTCTACTCCCCTTCTTGAACAGGGGAACCACATTTGCTATCCTCCAGTCATCTGGCACTATTCCTGTAGACAATGCCGAGTTAAAGATCAATGCCAAAGGCTCGGCAATCTCTTCCCTGGCTTCCCAGAGGATCCAAGGATAAATCCCATCCGGCCAAGGGGACTTATCCGTCTTCACCCTCTGAAGGATTTCTAATACCTCTTCCTTGTGAACCTCAATCCCACCTAGTCTAGTAGCCTGTATCTCAGTATTCTCCTCAACAACATTGTTGTTTTCTAGAGTGAATACTGTTGAAAAATATTCATTTAGCGCTTCCCCTATCTCATCTGACTCCACACACAACTTACCACTACTATCCTTGATTGGGCCTAATCTTACTTTTGTCATTCTTTTATTCCTTAAATAGCCATAGAAAGCCTTTGGGTTTACCCTGATCCTATCCGTCAACAACTTCTCATGTCTCCTCCTGGCTCTTCTGAGCTCTCTTCTCTGAGAAAGAGAGTTACCTAAACCGAGGAAGGGTCACAGGACCAGAAGTGTTAACTCTGACTTTTTGTTTTCTTCACAAATACTGCAGATTTGCTGAACTCTCCCAGCAACTTTTGTTTTTGTTTGGAAGAGTCAGCATGGTTTTGTGAAGGGGAAATTGAGTTTAACTAATTTACTGTTCTTTGAAACAGTAACATATGCTATAGATAAAGGGGAACTTTGAGAGGTAATGCATTTTGATTTCCAGAAGTCATCTGACAAGGTGTCACATAAAAGGTTATTACACAAAGTATAAGCTCGTATCATGGGTAATACTAGCATGAATAGAAGATTGGCTGGCAGACAGAAAACCAATTATACATAGTGATACTCTTTCTTACAGCACGATGTGATGAACTTTTCATAATTTACATCAATGACTTCAGATATGGGGAGTGATAGCACAGCTAAATTTGCAAGTTGCTGAAAGATAGAAAGGAAGTTGTTATGATAAGGACTTGAGGCTGCATGTAGGTACTTGGCAGGACGAATTTTTTTCAGAAAGCTGAGTATTACATAAATGGCAAATTTCTATCTAATCATTACATAACCCCACAGAAAGTAATGTGTAGCCTCTAGAGGAGAAGCAAGTAGAGGTGCAAAGTCTTTGCATTGCTTGCTTTTTAACTTTAGAGGGGCTGTACAGCACAATGGTTCAGTGATTAGAACCTCTGCCTCTCAGCATAAGCAGCCTGGGTTCCATTCCAGATTTTGGTCATTATGTCAAGTTTGCACATTCTCTCTGTGTCTGCAAGAATTTTCACCACGTGCACTGGTTTCCTCCCACAGTCCGCAAATGTGCAGGTTGGGTGGATTGGCCATGCTATATTGCCCTGTAGTGCTTAGGGATGTGCAGATTAGGTGGATTAGCAGGGTGATTGTGTGGGTTCTGATCCTGGATCAGATGCTGTTTGGAGGATTAGTGCAAACTCAGTGGGTTGTATGGCATCTTTCCATATTCTATCCAGTTGTATTTCTGAAGATTGTGTGGAGATGTGACAACAGCTCAGGATTCATCAGAATGTGTGTTGTTACAATTGGGTTTCTTCATTTTTACGTTGGAGAGTAAAAGAAGATCCCAGAAATAGGGAAGGACATCATTTGAGGAATTTGAAAACAAGGATGGAAAATGTTAAAATAGCTGTGTTACCGGAACAGGACCCAGTGAAAGTTATAAGTCTTAAGTGTGATGGATGGAACTTTGTGAATTTGGATATGGGTTTGAGCTGTAGATTTGATGCAGGGCAAAAATGCTGGGATGGCAAAAGGAGCCCTAGATTTCTGTAGACAGATATGATCCAGTCTTTCAACAACTGTTGATGAAAGGATGTCAAAGAAATATCAGGTTATTGAGCCAAGTTGTTTCCTGCTTATTCTTTGTATTTCTACAAAGTAGTTTCAACGTATTTACTTTATTTATTTCTTTCAATAGGCGATTATGCATTCTGAAGGGTATTTATCCTCATGAACCTAAACATAAGAAAAAAGTTAACAAAGGTTCAACAGCTCCACGCACTTTCTATCTCATCAAAGATATCAAGTTCTTACTGCATGAGCCTATTGTGAACAAATTTCGTGATTACAAAGTAAGTTTAGATTCTTTCTTCAATCCATTTCTTCTCCAGTAAGGAGTGGAATATGCATGTTTTATAGACACTTGACATAAGATTGTTTCGTAGTTGGTTGAGCTGAATGGAGACTTGCCAGAGTTAAGATTCAAAGATTTATTTGTGACCCTCTACTTTTCCCATTTCAATGCTGCTGCATTGGTTTCTCACTGAATCATTTTTTGACTCAGTCTTTAGTTGAAAAATTGTTATTTAGAAGAAGTTAACCTCAAAAGCACGTGACTTTTCTTACTTAAGTTTCCTTTTTTCAAATTTGTTAATTGGAAAATGCTGTGCATCCTAAGGACAGATTTTCTCTGTGCCATTTATCTTCAGTTAAATTGCAACCTGCAGTACCTTTATCATTGTAGTAGAGAGATTCTTCCCTGTAATGTTATAGTCGGTTGATGGGTCTGTGATAGCTGGCTGGTCTCATCTGTCAGTACAGGCTTGGTATGAAAACAGTAGGCAAACACGTTCAAAAGTACAGCTGTAATTTATGTTTTTAATTGTCCATTCTTCCGTGTGTCCACTCAGGCTTAGATGGATCGCTCTGTAGATCGTATAGGGTTTTAAAGTATCAGTAGTTTTATTGTAAATGCCAGTTTAAAATATTTTGCTCTGCAGAAGCTCTGTTTATTTTTCTTCAGCCTTCATTTTTAATTGAAATCTGTAATTTTTCCCAAAAGACTTGTTATTCTTTATCCTCTTTTTCCCAAAGCTTCTCACTATTTTGCCAAAATCCTGAAAGTCAGATAGTAACTGACAGCATCTTTTCACAAGCACCTGCCTGCTTGAAACCCTTTTCCTTCACGTCTCTTTGCAATAGTAAGTGTAGAGAGATCATCAATACTTCTCATTATAATTGTATTTCGGTCTCTTCCTCTGACTCACCAAAACAAACCTGCTCCTGCTCTGAACTGTCTTCTTCTATTTTGTCTAAAGTTTCCCCCATGTAATCTCTTCCTGCCCATGAAATCTTGCTCCCATTTCATCCTCCCCAGTTGGAATAAACTGCAGTTCAGCCTGATTAATTCAGAGGCCTCCCACCAGATAGAGGTGTAAATAATTCCCTTTTCAAAGATGCATTGTCACCCCTTTCAAAGTTGCCATCATCAACTTCTTAAAATATATGTTCTTGACTCCTCCTCGTCTTGCAAATATTGCCCACTTTCAAACATGTATTCCTCTCTGAAGATGACAGATGGCATTCCCTTTCACAATGATTATAATGCAGAAGCAGAGGAGGGGTAATGCAACCTCGGGGGTAACCATATTATCCTTTCCAATGTCTTTATTTTTCCCTCCTCTAGCTTGGTGAGATTCCCCTCATTTAGTTCACTCTTACCTATCTGATCATAAGGTTACAATCCTGTCATACGTTCTTTAAGAAAGAGATCTGAGCACCAAGTTAAGCGGCAGAATTACACTTTTTTTTTAATTCTTAAAGCAAACAGTACTAACTTAACGTGACAGGCTGTTAAGCACTTATAAAGCAGTTCAACTTTTTATTACACCTCTACTCCAATCTTCCCAAATTTTCCAAAAAATTTGAAGATTCATTCATTTTTCCTGGGACCCATCTAAAAGTATGTTACAGCAATTTGGAATTTCGCTTAATTCTTTTTTGTATTTTTGTAAGATTCTGTGTGTCTTTCTGTTAGCTTTATGTCTTTGCTACTCTGCATCTTTTCTTTCACTGACCTTTCAGCTGCGGATACCTTTTTGTGGTATTGGGAGATTCAGTATTAGCACTAACATTGTGATGGGGAGAAAGTCAAATGTCTGGCATTTGTGTGGTGCTTCTTACTTCTCACTTATCAGCCCAAGCCTGAATGTTGCCTGGATTTTTGCTGCATACGGACATGTACTGCTTAAATATCTGAGGAGTCATGATGCTAAACATTGTGCAGTTGTCAACAAATGTGTCCGTACTGACCTTGTGATAGAAGGAAGGTCATTGATGAAGCAGCTGAAGATGCTTGAGAATAGAACATTGGGCTTTTGTGGTGCAGTGGTAGTGTTCCAACCTCTGAGCCAGGAGGTCCTGCTTCAAGTCACAACTGCTCCCGAGGTGTGTAATGACAGATCTGAACATATTGATTAATAAGATCTACCCTGGAACTGAGATGTCGTGCATTGGTAGTGCCCCTACATCCACACCAGATGCTCTGCATTTAAGTCCTATCCGCCCTGCAGCTGTGTGATAACACGTCCAAACAGTGTGCTTTAAAAATAACAACCCCGAAGAACTTCTGCATTGATGTCCTAGCACAGAGGTAATTAGCTTTCCACAATGTACCTTTGTCCAATGTCCAATTTTTGAGGTGCAAAACCTTCCAGTTAAACATTGAGAAGATTAAAGGTACTGTCTGCAATTCCTACCACAAGCTGTTGCCTCTGATTTCATCTTTTCTGTAATCCCAGGTTGTACTAGATTTTGCTTAACACCAGAACTGAGGAAGTTCTGAGGGTCACCGGACCCAATACGTTAACTCGGATTATTTTTCTTCACAGATGGTGCCAGAACTGCTGAGCTTTTCCAGCAACTTCTGCTTTTGTTCCTGATTTACAGCAACTGCAGTTCTTTCAGTTCTGATCCAAGAATGTTCCTTTTTCTTTGATGTTTTCTTCAAATTCTATTTCATTTGTGAAACTGTTGATGATGTAGTGGTTTAAGCACAGTCTGTCGCAATTTTATAGGAAACTGACATCGTAATTATTTTGTAATTCAGCCTATTAAACTCTTAGAACGTAAAGCTGTAATACATTGTTGTGTTTTCTTAGGTATTTGTCCGGAAATTACGGAAGGCCTATGGAAAGGCTGAGTGGGAAACAGTTCAAAGGCTTAAGGAGAATAAACCTGTGTACAAGCTAGATCATGTTGTCAAAGAAAGGTAATTTATGGATCAAGTTCATAAAAGTGAACTCTATAATTTTCATTATTCCTATTTTACATTATGTGCATTTCAAATGATTTTAAAGTCGTGCTCTTTTCAGTTTTAGGTGTACTAACCAAAGTAAAATTCCAAAGGCTGGTTGACAGCTTCTCAACAATTAAGTCGACAGTGTTATTCTGTTTTTCTTGCTGCCCCATCGACTAAAAGATTGGTATGATGGTTGTCCAGCACTTTACAAATGTTCAAAAACATATTTTCAGATTGTTAGATCCTGATCTATGCGCACTTATTAAATTGCCCTTTAGAGGATCTCAAATTAAGTTTACAAACCACTGCCTGCATTTTCCTCCAGGCGCCATAAACTTGCATTAATTTATGTTTTGCTGGAAGAAGGAGAAAATGCTGTCATTGGTATAGAATCACGAGTACCAAATCTCAAAGGGAACAACAATTCATACTGAGACACCAGGTACTGATTGTCTTGTTTGTCCTGGATTTCTCCAAATGTCAGAATGTGTGTTAAAACACCAAAAATAAAGTGAAAGATTGAATTTTTCTTTCTTACTTTGTAGTCAGTCTGAATATGAGAGGTTTGTTCTATCTGCCTCATATCTTTGATCAATTTGAACTTGATTTTTGTTTTAATTAATACATTTCTGCAAGGAAGAGAGAGACACATGGAGAAACCATGGTGTTGCAAGTTTTATTGCCATTTGAATGTTGTGGATAAGGTGAGTGTATGCTCATTCAGCAACTGTGCCACAACAGGAATGATATCATATGAAATGAGGGAATGCTGTAACTGCCATCCAGTTTAGTCAGAGTCTGTTTCTTCCCTGGATGCAAAATCATCTTTCATTGAGGATCTGGCCCAATTTATTGAGATGCAACTAGCACTTTCCATGAAAGACTTTAATTCAATGCCTGATGAAGGGTCTAGGCCTGAAACATCAGCTTTTGTGCTCCTAAGATGCTGCTTGGCCTGCTGTGTTCATGCAGCTCTACACTTTATCTCTTGTCACTTGTGACTTGTGCTGAATGTCTGACCTTATACATTAGAAGATCCCAAAGCCTGATTTCTGATCTTAAACTGCTGTTTTATTTCATCCATCACTCATGATTCAAATTCTAAAGAATGTCAGTCCAGCAAATCATTTGACGTGCGTCTTAAAAATGCCTGCCAGTTTCTTTGTGATACCAATAGAACATTGTTGGGAATGCTTTAAGCGAAATGCAACCTACTTTCAGCAAGATGTACCTAACAAAGAAATACCATTGTATCAGTCCCTAAACGCATGCTCAAATTCCCATAGCTTCCCTTTCTCCATTAAAGTTTCCACTATTATTTATTGTTTTTTACATCCTCTTATAGACTAAGTCTAGTTGCCATGGCTAATAAATGCAAGGTGAAATGTTGTTTTTCGTCATCCACTACTTTAAGTTCATTGCTACAATCTTGTTCAAGTCTGTTACTAATGGAAAGTTCACCTTAGGCTGAGATGGCCTCACTTTTCACATATTACATTTATTGCCAATTTCTTTGATAAGTTTAGCATACTCTTCCTTCATCCTTTTTTAGGATTTGTTTATTCCATCGATTAGAAGGTTGATGTGCAAATTGCCAGTGTAGTTTTAAGATATGTCACTTTTATTCCTTTTAACTGTTATAACCTATTGTCAATTTCATCTGCTCTAAATATTTATTGGAGATGTTAGGTGTTGATAAATGAATACAATAGCATTCATATTGTGTTCTGCGGAACAGTCCTACAGGACTCAAAATATTACCTATTTGTGTCTCCAAAGATGCTGCCAGAGGTGCTAAATTTCTCCAGCATTTTGTTTTTTTTAATTACAATATTGTTCAGGCTATATAAACTGTACACCCACTCACTTCCCAAATAAATGACTGCCTGGCTTTGTTCCATTTCCAATTTTAATTTGTTTTTTTTTTAGTAAATGGTCTACTCAACAGTAAGGGTATTTCACTTTACATCTGTGCTGATAAAGGTCATTTTCCCTAGCTATTTTACAGGCAGTGTAACACTTTGTGACTTAAGCATGCTGACATTCACAAATCTGAAACAAGTAACATTGTCAAATGTCTTTAACTTTGCTTCTCCTATTCAGGCACAGCAGATAAGGGGACAACTGAGAACGGGGGAGGAGGGACAATCAACACAGGACTGAGTGTTGTAATTAAACGCAGTCAGTGTACAGGTATTACAACTGAGTAAAGATAACGACAGTGGTATGAGGAAGGAGCTGGTCAGGGTTGACCAGTAGGGAAGACATTGGAGCAATGACAGAACTTTTCAGGATTCAGGATTGATCCTGAGGACGAGGCAACAAGTGAAATAAATGATTGTATAAAAGCAAAAGAAAAAGCACACCACCTGGTGAAGATTAGTGGGAAGCTAGAGGATTTGGAAACTTAACCTGCAGAGAAGTATTAAAACAAAATGGAGTGGGGAGAAGATGAAATATGAGATTAAGCTAGCTAGTAATACAAAATAAGGTTGCAAGTGATTTTTTAAAAATCCAAAAGTTGAGAGAGGCAAGCATGGACATTGAACCAATGATAAATGAGGCTGGAGAATAGTGATGGGCAACAAAGAAATGGCAGAGGAACTGAATAAGTATTCTGCGTCAGTTTTCACAATGGAAGACACCAACAACCTAACACAACTTCTAGAGAGTTGGGTGTCAGGAGTAAGTGCAATGGCCATCACTAAGGAGGAGAAGGTGCTGAGGAAGCTAAAAAGTCTAAATGCAGATAAATCATACAGTTGGAATAGACTACACCCTAGAGTTCTGAAGGACATAGCTTAGGAAATTGTAGAGACATTGGTGGCCCATCCCTGGAGTCATGGAGGGTCCCAGAAGACTGGAAAATATCTATTGTAATGTTCATATTTAAGGGAAAGAGGCAGAAGACAGGAAACTATAGGCCGCTAACCTGACTTTGGTAAGATTTTAGAGTTTGATTATTAAGAATAAGATAGTGGGATACTTTGAAATGAGAACCATAGAATTAGGAATATCCTCAAGTTAAAATTTCCCTATCCCTAATTTAGTCTGTTTAAATTCAACTATATATTCTTCAATGAGTAACTGTCTAGTGGTTATTTTATTTGATATACATTAATAGATTTGTTTTTATAAATTTTGTCCATAAGTGTTGTTAGATTATCCAGACTTCCACAGTGATCAATTCTGAGCCATCTCTGAGAATATTTTACGGCTAATCCTCCTCCAAGTAGGAAGTGACAAAGCATGGCTTTGGCAATTTCTTTTTGCATTTAGTAAGGTTCAGCTTCACAAATCATTGGTGGGAAATCATGTCCTAATGCCTTTACAGTTGGTTTTGACCACTTTTCTCAAAAGTAACTCAAATTTATAACTATTGTCTGAAAATGACACTTAGTTTGCAGTCTTGACCTTTTAAGCAAGTCTCCTATGACAGCAATGTAAAATCGGAGGCAAGTAGGTTGGTGGGAGGCTGGGGAAAAGCAAAATACCTCTGTTTGTGGATAGATTGAGCCTCGCCAGTTCCCCTTTGTGCCTGTTCCATCAATTAACCCCATTCACCTGCTTAACTACATGCTGTATTTGCAGTCAGAAAGTGACAAGATGTCCAAGTATGGCTAAGTGATTCACCCAAAGCTTTCAAAAGCTCTGCAGGTAGTGAAGACCCTGTACCAGGGCAGGAAGAATTTGAAAACGTGGTTTCTATAAATTTTTAAACCCTGTTTTAACATGTTTTTAAGCTTTTGTTATCAATTTTTTGTAGTAGTAGTACTTCAACTTGATCGTAGAGTGACGCTGTTCCAGGTGGAATAATATCATTTTTACTACTTTGAATGACCATGTGTACCTCTGATACTTAAATTAACAGAGCATACAATTTAAAGTGTTTGTAATTGCCCCACATGACTTCTGGAACAAATGCTGCTACTGTTTAGTAGACAGAACCATAGAAGGCAGGCTTTCAGCGATGGTTAGCTTCTTTACACCAAAAAAAATTATGCTGTCCTGTTTTTTTTATTCTCCTTTTGGCTTCACATCTTTGCTTCAAATAGTAACTCAGACTTTCAAAAAATGCACTGTGGGTAAGTTTGCTTCCCCTGCCATCACACATTTATAAAGTTTTATAAAGTTTTCATAAAAGTATTGAGTGAATTTGGTTTGTTTTGTTTATAGTTGGTAGTTTGGCCTGGGATTGATTGGGGAGGGAAAATGAAAGATTTGGTTACTATGTTCAGCTTTTCCTACTTATCTGTGGTTTTATGACTGGCCATGGTCATATTTCCTACCTCATCGTAATTGAGTCAATGTACTACTAATGTTTGACAAGTCAGTGAGTATAGCATTCATTTCCTCATGCACTGTAGACATAGGCAAGATTTTTAACAATACTAATACATCAGGAACATTAAATTGTCATGGGTTACTTGTTACATCTTTTAGAGCAAGGCTTTGTCATGGAAGAGGAGTTAGGGACTTGTCTTACTGTGTTCCTTTTTGATGATGAGTATCCCCATATTTCATTTTCCCAACCCACCATTTAAAGGCACAGTGGTTTGGTATCAACAAAATGAAAATAGGTTAAGGTACATTGCATGCTTCATATCATGTATCTGCCTGATCCCTTGACGTACCTACTCGTTTAATTGGGAATATTGAAAAAAACTGTGTTCTTATTGATACTTAAAAGCTCTTTTGGTATGTGATTTATTTATTATTATTTTTTATTCACACCATTACCACTACTCTTCCCATCCCTGAACTATACCGCTCCCTCTTTATAGTAAATTAATGTCATGTGTCATACAACAACCTAGTAGATAAGCCAGCTTTGAGAAGCATAGTGTTTAAGGGAGGAAACAGTGGAACTTGAATCTTTGGTTCTCATTCGTATTGAAAACAAGACATCATCAAAATGAAAGCAGTCAAATCTGTCAGTACTTAAACAGAAATTTAGGTTAATCCTTCAGTTTTTTTTTAAATTCCAGATTTCAGTCATTTTTGGATCTCTGTTTGACTCCTTTGCTTCTGAGTTCGGCTTTAGTCCAGTTGTGAAATATTGTGCATGTAACAAATTAATAATGTTCTGAACTTAAAAACAACAAATGAAGACTGTAGGGACAAGCTATAAGTATCTTGGGAGGAGAGGTTTAGATAACTGCAAAAGAGTATGGCTCAAATGATGTCATTCAGGTCTCGTCAAAGATGTTTGAACCTTTGGAAAGTCTAATTATCTCCTTTTTGTGATTTTTTTTTTCCTCTTTCTCTGTCTGACCCATCCCACCTTCATTCAACTTGATACTTCCTCAACAACTTATGCAACTTGCTGCATTTTCAATGATAACTACTGGTGATGCATTTTAATTCCACTGTTGTACTCCTACAGGGTGCACCACACGGCCTGTTCCAGTCTCTCTCTACCTCTTAATCTATATTCTTTTATCTCTTTACCCCACACCACCCCACCCCACCCCACTTCTATGTACCCCTACCCCACAAACAGCACAGCGGTAGAGATGTATAGCATGGAAACAAACCATTCGGTCTAACTGGTCCGTGCTGACTGTTATATCCTAGATAAATCTAGTTGCATTTGGCCCATAACCCTGTAAACCCTTCCTATTCATGTACCTATCCAGATGCCTTTTAAATATTGTAACTGTGCCAGCCTCCACCACTTCCTCTGGCAGCTCATTCTATACATGCACCACCCTGTCTGTGAAAAAGATGCCCCTTGGGTTCCTTTTAAATCTTAGCCCTCTCACCTTAAACCTGTGCCCTCTAGTTTTGGACTCCTTCCCTCCCCCCACAAGGGAAAAGACCATGTCTATTTACCTTATCTGTGCCCCTCATGATGTATAAATCTTCATAAGGTCAAACTTTTTTTTTCTTTTTATATTTTCTTGGAAATTTGCACCTTCTGTTAACCACCTCTTCTTTACCATTGAAATTTTCCCATGTGGTATTAAATTACTTGATGCAGAAGGTGTTTTTGTTTTTCTAAAAAGTGATTTTGATGTTAGAACAGGCTTCTTATGGTGTTTGCTGATATGGAATCATTAGGTATTCATAAAAAGTCACTTTTAAGAATACAAAGTATATTTCATATTTTTAAATGACCTGTCCAAAATTGCAGCTTTGTTTTAAGGGGAATAATGTCTGAATTCAAAGTACTCTTCTTACTGTTAATGATTGACGAGCAATCTGTTAATGCATCCTACATTTGCATGGTTATCTTTAGGTTTCTGTTTACATTCCAAAACAAAAGGTTTCCTAAGTGCTTAAAACCTTTTAGAAACACAGGCATCTCCTGTTTCCCAGTTAAATTAATGCCAAAACATCCACCTGTAATTTCATCCATGACCTTGTCCTATCCTCTTTATTCAGCCTCCTCAAATTGCACATTTTCTCTGACCCTGACCTTCTGTATCTTCTTCCCAACCCTTATGAACTCATGTTGTTGGTAAAACCTTCAACCAGTCCTTCTAAAGGTTTTCTTTTAAAAATAACTATTTAGCTAAAATTTTAACTCGCTCAATTCCATATCACTGCCTTTCAGTTTTAGCATCAGATCTTTCTATTTGTAAAGTATTTTGAGATGTCATTGACTTTTACAAATACTGGTAAGAGTCAGTCTAGCTTCTTATTTACGTCCACAAATCTTATTGGCTTTGAAACTACTTGTCTAGCCTTCTTGTCACTAATGTGTTGAGTCCTCCTCCTTGCCCATTTATCTACTCTACAGCATACACTTGTTCTGTGCCTCTCTCTGTTTTCTGATTTTATTTTAATTGAAATCAGGTAATCAAATGGAATTCCCTATGGCATTGAAGAATTTAAAAAAGAGAAAGGTTGTTTACATTTCTTCCAGTATTGACAAGAGGTTTAACATCTCATCCTACCTCTGCCTCCATTATCAACCCTCCAGGCTGGATTTGGCTCCCTGTTGACTTTGGCTTTGACTTTGTAAAAATTGCATGTGCTGTCCATTTTGCTGCCTCCTGCGCCAGCTCTTGGATTTATGCTTTCCCAGTACCAGTCTGACCACCTCTATCCCTACCCTAACTAATGTTTGGTGACCGGAAGGTGTTGCCATTTGTCATGTACAGAGCGCAGATGTTGTACGAAATGGTCTCCGAATCTTCCGAAGAAGCCACATGAGGAGCAACATATATGATAGACCAAGTTGGCAAATGTACAGGTGAACCCATGACAGATATGAAAGGCTTGCTTTGGGCCTTGAATGGAAGTGAGGGATGAGGTGTAGAGGCAGGTGTAGCACTCCGTGTGGTTTGCAAGGAAAAGTGGACTACACCTTCTCTCACCCACCCTTTTGCAAGAATGCAATTCCATACTGTCAGTTCCTCTGCAGCCTCCACATCTGCTCCCAAGATGCCCTCCTATTTCAAGGACAACCATACCCCCACCAACCACCCCACCTTGTTCTCAAAAAATGCCCTCAACTGCATATCTTTTATTTCCCACACTCATGCCCTTAAACCACCCCACCCAACAAAAATAAAGACAGAATCCCCCGGCTGTCTCAGATCTCCCCACTAACATCTGCATCTAGTGAGTCATTCTCCGTCACTTCAGCCACCTACTATCCAATCCCATGCCCAAAACGAGATTTCTCTCCCTGCCCCTATCTGCCTTTTGTAAGGACTGCTCACTCTGTGAATCCCACGACAGCTCTACACTTATGCACACGCACATGCACCTTCCATTCAATCTGGCATGTGTTCGTCTGTACGTCCACCAACGAGGTCTACTGTGTACATTGTTCCCTGTGTGGCCGCCTCTACATTGGTGAGGCCAAGCTTTGGAGACCATTTCGTAGAGCGTCTGTGCTCTATATGCTATAATCAACAACACCTTCAGATTGCCAGTTGTTTTAACTCCCCCTCCCATTCCCTGGGTGACATGTTCGTCCTGGGCAGCCTCCAGTGTCACACTGACTCCACAGCAAACTAGAGGAACAACAACTCCCATTCCACCTCAGGAGCCTATCGCCTAATGGCCTAAACACAATTCAACAATTTTAAAATCTCCCCACTCCCGGCCTGTCCAACCCTCCCTCCTGTCCCCGTCTCTTTAACCGGAGACAACCGTCTTCTGTCCTACCTATTCATCTCACCCATCCCACTGATCAACCCCCATCACTCCCTACCTGCATTCACCTATCACCATCTCACCTACCTTCCCCAGCCCTACCCCTCCTCTCGCCATTACTTTGTTTCCTACATCTCAGTCATCTACATTGCTGCAGACCTTTTCATGATCTGTAGCTTTCCTCATACGTCTGTGTGGTAGTGCATCAAATGCCTTTTCAACGCCAATGTACACGACGTCAATGTACACCTGATCAACCCTGTGTTATCTCTTCAAAAACTCCCTTGTTAATGGATGCAATTTTCCCTTCAGCAAATCCATTTTGACCATTCTGAATTAGCTTCTGTTTTTCCATTTGACCATTAATCCTATCCAAAGTAATTGTTTCTGGAAGTCTTCCCGCTGATGAAGTTAAACTCCTTAGTATGTAATTGCTAGGGCTATGTTTGTAGCCTTTTTGAACAAGTATAAATGTTTGCAAATCTGCAATCCTCTGAAAACATGCCTGAATCCAGGGAAGTTAGAAGGATTATTGGCAATACATCTGCTTTCCACCAACACTGTTAATGCCCTCACTAAACAAAAATATCATTCTCCTCATGTTTCTTTTCCTCTCTTCCTTCCCAGTCTTTCTGAGCACCCAGTCCTAGGGTCTCAGCCCGAAACATCAGCTTTTCTGCTCCTCTGATGCTGCTTGGCCTGCTGTGTTCATCCAGCTCTACAACTTGTGATCCCTGCCTTCATTTCAGCCAGGACTCCGTTATCATGAAAGCATCATAATCCCACATGGCAGCCTGTGCTTGTAACTCCCTAATCTTTATTAACAATCTGTGAATTCCCATGCATGCATAGTAACCCTGATTTGGAATTTATTACTTTTTTGCTCTGATTCTACCCATTTAATTTTTAAACTTCTTTTGATTGTTATGGTTCCTGTTTCTCCCAGTGACAAGATATTGAAAAGATTGAGGGGTTTTTTTCTCCTTTTAAGGTACCCTACCTTCATAGATGCACTCCGTGACCTTGATGATGCATTGTCCATGTGCTTCCTATTTGCCACGTTCCCTCGCACGGGTAAATGTCACGTAGAGACAATTCAGTTATGTCGGCGCCTATCTGTGGAGTTTATGAATTTTGTTATTGCCTCCAGGTCCCTTCGCAAGGTAAGTCTCAGCTGGTTTTATGAGATAATTTCCAATACTATAGGCACAGAGAAAGAGGGGATGCTATGTTCAGCAAGATGATGAGGACATTGGTTGTTTTTTTTTTCAACTTTTTTTACTGCCAGTATAAACTCTACAAGACCTGGTAAGCTGCATGTTTCCCAGATTTATAACTTTAAAATGCAGTACGAGAGTAAAAACCATGTGAATTGTATGCATAATGGGTGGATTGGTTCTGGAGATGTATTTGGGTCATGATTATCAGCAAGCATACCAACAAATGGAAGAATCACTGCAGTGAGCTAGAGTGCTGACAGAAAGCAGTCAAAATACTCCTGGAAAGTTTTTTTAGTTACTATGGTTCTGAATGTCAGTTTCGAGCAATAATGCTGGAAAAGCTGAAAGCCCTTATTTGATCATATTTTATCATTTTTATGTAGAAGCTGTTTTGGTAAACTACAAATTTTATCAGGTGACAATTCAGTGCTTTAATGATTAGAATGCTATTCATACGGTTATGAATAGTAACATGAACCTCATAAAAACCTGAGATGCTGGTTGGACTTGCTAGCAATAACAAAACAACAGAATTCTACCAAATTTTAGGTCTATTTTGGGCAGATAAATGACAAAAAGTGATATGCTATTGTGTTAAGTCCTGTATTAGGTCAGATTCCATTATCTGTTGTGATGAAGAAACCTAAAAAGCTACTACCAGAATTTTGGGCCAAATGGAAACAAGGAAAATTGCATTTTTGGCTGTGGCTTTTCATGTGATCTCAGGATGACCCAAAACGGTCATGATTAATGGAATACCGGTTAAAGTGACAGATTATAAGAAAAAGGAAATTGGTGGCTCAGTGCTTAGTCTTTAGATTGTTGTTATTTTCTTCACTGTGCAAGAAAACAAACCGTGCACTAGAAAAGGGCAGTAGGACTGATAACAAGAGTGGGAGAGTAAGGATTTAATGGAAGAACTGAAGAGGCTTGAAGGAGAAGAAGGATGTGAAGAATATACCTTTTTGAATGTGGTTTTCCCCTTGTCTGTATGTAAATAAATTAAAACACCTGATATTTGTTTATGATTCTTAAAAAGTGGTGGCAGGGTGGTTCAATTGTTAGCACTGCTGTCTCTCATCACCAGGGACCCAAGTTTAATTCCAGTCTCTGACTCCATGAGGTTTTCACATTCTCACTGGCTGCTCTAGATTGCTCCCACAGTCCAAAGATGTGCACATTAAATAGATCGGCCAAGCTAAATTGGCCTGTGGTGTCTAGGGAGTAGAGGTGAGGTGGATTAGTGAATTACATGGGTAGGATCAGGCAACAAGGTCTGGGTGGAATGCCTTCTTAAGGTCAGTGGGCCAAATGGGGATTGTAGGGACTCTATGACCTGAAAGCCTGTACTGGTATTATCACTAGATATCATGGAATAGTTTCTGCCTTCATAACAGTCCCCATCACACTAAGTTGTGGGGAAACTGCGAACCTCCATTGCAAATGCTGTGGGAATAACGTGAGGATCACTCTTGTCGAAGTCAGTTGGCTAACATTGTGCGAGTTGTGTTGATCTTTCAGACCCACTTGGTACAGGTGAATAGTAGGTGCTAACTGTCTAGACTCTACCTGGGTCATTGTTTTGTAAGGCTGTTGTATGTGGAACTGTAGCTCAGCGTCTGTGGTGAAATAAACCACTGTGCACTGTTGGGATCAAGTGAATGATAGCTATGAAACCATAAGCAACAAGTAGTGAATGCCTTCAGCTGATAAGGGCATAAAATTGGCAGACGAATTTAAATAAAATGGGGTTGACAGTCAATCTCATTTTTTTTTCAAATTGGAAAGCTCTCAACCTATTGGAAAGCTCTCAGCCTATAGCAACAAAATGTAGCATCAATTGACTGGCAGCCAATTAGTTAGCTAGCAGTTTCCTGAAGTTGTGACATTAAAGAAACAGTAGAATCTGAGGATTGTTATATGAAAATTATAGACATAAAGTTTTATAAGCTGGAGTTATTTTGACTGGAGACCAGAGGTTGAGGGCTGACCTTTATAGAGGTTTATAAAATCGTGAGGAGCATAGATAAGCTGAATAGCAAGGTTATTTTCCTCCGGGTTGGGGAGTTCATAACTGGGAGGTGTATTTTTAAGGTGAGAGGAGAAAGATTTAAAAAGGACATGAGGGCCAGGTTTTTGTTTTGACGGAGTGGTTTATGTGTAGAATGACCTGGCAGAGGAAGTGGTGTTTGCAGGTACAGTTAGAATGTTTAGAAGACACATGATCAGTACACGAATAGCAGACGCTTTGAGGGATATGAGCCAAATGCAGGCAGGTGGGACTAGTTTAGTTTGGGAACACTATTAGTGTGGACTAGTTGGATTAAAGGGTCTGTTTTCCATGCTGTATGACTCCATGACTAAGCAGCTGAAATCATGTGAAAATGATTTAATATAAATTGGGCTGTCGTCTTCAAAGTCTGGTGAAGTGATACTTCATATGCTTTTTGCAGTATGTTTAAAATTTTTTTTAGTGGTACAATTGTATTGTGCTTTTAAGAATTAATTGGTCAAACTTAATTGCATTAACAAACATGCTGCATAATACAATTAAAAAGCTATTGTAAATCAACCGCACTGCTTTTTTTTAAACTGAGACAACCTCTTTATCCTTTTGGTTTTAATTAATAGATTATAATTTGTTGCTAGGTATTCTTATCAATCAAAGGGATTTATTATCAAGCTGAAATTCTTGGTCAACTGATAACTTGGATTGTGCCCTATACATTTGCACATGATGTAAGTATTAAGGCTGCAGTCTGACAGATTTTTATTTTTGCTATTAGCAGTCTTTAATGATCCTTAAACAGTGAGTGAATGTGCTGAAATACGATGTGTATTGTTTCAGGTAACCTATGTTATTGCTGGCAGGCTGTCTCTACAATAATTATTTGCTACTGTTTGTCAGCATTTCACTATTAGTCGTTGAATTGACTTTGTAAAGTCCATAATGTTGCAATGACTTTCCAATAGCCCCAGAAAACTGTATTTTGAGAGCCAAGAATTGGGGTGATTACATGGTGGCAGAGAACTGGAGAAACATCTTTGTTAGCATTCTAACACCCTTGAAATGAGAAACCTCCTCCCAGCTCAACATTTTTTTGAAGGAAACGTGCTTGCCTGCCCCAACAGAACATCTTGTGATTAAGTCCTTTTTGTTTTTGAAACCAGAATTAAGCCAGTGCTCTTGTTTTGTAGAAAATTAATCTTTATTTTTTTAACTACGGAATTTGGATAGTTTTGTCGTGATGGCCATTGTTCCTGCTCACGTTTCACAAGCATAATTTTGGGTTACTTCACATTCTATACTATACCACAATCCAGTCCGACTTCAAAGAGACAGGCTGACAAGATGATAATTGTTTGGCACCCTAATGCTAAAGTTACAGGATTACCTGGAATAAAAGCTTGCACGAGATTAACATTGAAGTGAAGTTCAGATTTAGTTGTAATCATAGAATTTTACAGGAGGTTGGTTTGTTCATCAATCATGCACTAGGACTTAGATTAGTATTTTTAATCAGTCCCATTCCCTTTTTCTCCAAATATGTTTGACCAGCAATACTGAGCATTGTTGCTGTTTACTGCTGCTCCTCCAACTGCACTGTTTTCTTTCGAATTTTAATACAAACAAAAACAACTATTTGGCGATTTGATGTCGCAAATATAGTTTTAAGTCAGTGAATGTCCTGACTGATCTTTTGAGATTGAGAATCACTGTAGCTGCTACAATGTATTTTAGTGATCACTCCTAGTCAACAGTATGACCTCCCAAGTTTGCTATGAAAATGAGCGTAAACAGACAGGTCGATGTAAAGTTGAGTGGAAAAAGTTTGGTTATTTCATTTAACACCAATTTATTACGAGCATAAATGTTTTTGATATTTTTCTCCAACCTTTCATTTGAGCATTGAGGTGTAGCTTTGCTTTGTATGTGAACGCTGAAGTATTCAAACTGCAACACCTCAACATTGCTGCTGCCACCCTACTTTTATGACTGCAAACAAGTGCAGCAAAGGCGCTGACCAGTGGATTTTGTTTGATTCAGGGAAAGTGGGTCTCCCCACAGATTTTCAGATACACTGACTGTAGGTTGAGTTGGAGTTCATACAAGCCTTCATCATCTAGATACAAATGCTACACAATATCTTGAACATTTTCTTTGTATCAAGACTGATATTTGTATGAAGTAAAAGTGTACTTCAGTCTTGTCAGAAATTTGGGATACGAGGTATTCCAAACTAATGTGCAATTTCGTGAAATTGTCTAAAGGTGGTCTTGGCAAAGAAATTTTGTAGTAATAATAAAATTGAATGTTTTCTTTCCTTTGTAAAATGGGGTATATTAGTCTATATTTATTTGAAACCTGTTAGTTGTAATACAGGGATTTTGTAGTTTAATCAGGACATCAATGTGTTTTAATTTTAATTATTTGCCTGGAACTACTGGTAAATGTAATTCTTGTGTTGCATTCCTCAGTGTGTTGGACAGCTACTAGCCTCAGACCACCACTTGCCTGTCATTTGTTTAGCCAACTGCAATGCTGTAGGCGTTTTTTAACATTTTAAAAGCTTTCATTTACTGAAAAGAGTCCCTTGTAACATTGGTATGGGCACTGCAGCTGGCTTCTAGCAATAAAGCCTCCATTATGCCTGGTAGTAGATGAACAAAGAGCTTTGCGATTCCTTTTATTCATTGTTTGAATGGTCCCATATGAAAATCATGTGATATTTCTTACTTTTGGAACAGCAGTGCCAAAGTTAAGCTGTGTGAATCTGGCAGCTTAGCTTACAGTGATGGGGTCTTGAGTTCAGTTTGGTAGGTGGGAAGACTAGTAGAAGTAGTAGTACATTTTTGATTTAGGGCATTGAACTGCACTGCTGTTTTAAAACTATTACCACTAACTGAATTGGTAGTTCATGAGAATATCATAATTGCTTGTTAAATGGTTAATCATAATTCCCATATTTTTTGAGAGAGGTTTAGCTGCCATGAGGCTGACTCCATCTCCAGGTCACAGAATGATGGACTGTACTCCTCATGATCTCACTCTCCCAGTGGACCAAAGAAATGTCCCTTATACATATGGAGTGTTACGAATTACGAGACCGCACATTTGATAACATGCTCTTTACACCACAAATCTACCCTGATCTTACTGTTGTTGAAGAAAATGACAAAAAAAATCTAAAAGCATGCCATCATAAATTGCATCAGCTGTTTACTGCAATCAAGTTTAAATGTAAACAGTTTTGAAATCTTAAAACAGTGCCAGATCGGTTGGTGTAATTTGCCAAGATTGGAAAAATAACGTTAGGAGTAAAATGTTCCAAGTTGTTAATGCCCTACATAATGAAGTACTTATTATATTTACAAAACTGTAAAATGGTAACTAACCAACTTGCTGCCGTAGCTTCTTGCGAAGATTTATAGGCCGGGTTGTGGGTGAGGTTGCTGGCTTGCTTGCCGAGCTGGCTGGTTTTCATACAAATGTTTTGAGCTAGAATGGTCGCGTTGTCCCACTTAAATTGGTGACTTTCATTGTCCAAGTACACTGAGATGAGATGACGAACTTTCCCTCAATTCCATGCACTCGGACAATAAAGGCCGTGAATTTAACTGGGACAATGTAACCATCCTAGCTCAAGCCTACCACACATACAGACAGAAATTCCTAGAGGCCTGGTTTTCAACCCATAATGCAATTAACAAACATGTGGAATTAGACCCCATATACAAACCCGTGCAGTACAGAACCAGAAATGGCACAACCCAACTTAACAGGCCAGATCATAAATAGCAAGCGGAATTGAACAACATCAGAGACTGACTGATGATGTTACCTAGCACGGTGACAAAGTGTCGGTGACAATCAACCTGCTCAGCGAGCAAGCCAACGACCTCATTGCTGCCGTAGAGTTTTTTCGCAATACCAGTACCTGCTAATCTTGTTGTGTTATACACTGGTAGACTGGGATCTGGAGTACTGGCGTGATAGTTGACTGTTAATCTAGCATTGATCAGTGCTGACCAAGCAAATTATTTGAGTAGCTTCTGATGTTCATGCTTTGGGTGTCTTGCTGATTTCATGTATTGTTCAAACTACTCACAGCTTAACAAAATGAAAATCCCTTCCTTTGCTTTGGATTTTATAGTTCCCAAGTGGAGCAAAATATGTTGTTTTTGTTTTAAACAAAATCTTGCATTTATAAGGCTTTTGTGTTATCCCAGTTTTAAGTCATACAATATAACTATTGCTTCTTAATCTTCTTATCCTAAGCTTTAAAATTGTGTTTCCAGCATCCCACAGATGTGGACTACAGAGTGATGGCAACCTTCACAGAGTTTTTCACAACCCTTCTTGGATTTGTCAACTTTAGATTGTACCAAAGCCTCAATCTTCTTTATCCTCCAAAGGTAGATTAGATTTCAGTCAAGTAAATTTAATTGCTGAAAGTATCCCACGGGTGATTTGCAACTTCACATTTGTTATTATATCTGATTCCAATTATGTGTGTTCCTGTTTTCCCTCATCGTGTTTTTTTTTGTTCCACTGTATATTTTCTGTTCTCTTTGGTTTGCAGGCCAAGTCTGATAGGAAAGCATATTTAGGACATTGGAAGTGTTAATGACTGCACAACTTATTTTATTAAATTATTGTACAGCATCAAAAGCACAAAGTTGTTTCAATAACTTGAATCCACAATGATAGTGCTTCTGCAGAATGACTGTTTCAACAGGTGTAAATAGTTAAATGGAAGTTGCTTATTCAGAAATGTTGAGAATTTTTCTATAGCAACAAAGACCAAAGTTCTACCTTTTGCATGTGCAATAGTTATCCATTTACAGGTAATGTGGTATTCAGTACTTGAATATTTCTTTTATAGCTGATAACGGCACACGGTTTGATTTTATTTTATTAAACATTGTCCGTTTTTCAAGCCTAAATGTTTTTGGCATGTTCATTATGGTTGTAATGTTTGCCAGGCACATGTGACATTCCACACCTTGAGAAAGCTGGAGGGCAATCATCCAGCAAAGCTCTTCCAGCACTGCCCTTCAGTTGGTTGCTAGTAGACAAATGAATGGTGTGGCCTGCAAAGTAAGGGACTTGCCATCTGGAAAATGTTTGCTTTCCTTTTCATAAACCTATGCACTGATTTGACAACCCGTTATATGAGCATGAAACGAAGTTGGTGCTTTGTGAAACAACCTCTTGAAGCACACTACCTGATCTGATATGGCAAAAGTGCTTTCTTTATGCATATGGTGCAAACAAACACTATTCTGTTGGAACATGATGCAGCTCATTCAGCCCCCTTGTCAGATGTATGTACATTCCACCCCTTGTGTGGAATATTTTTCTTTCACTTCCATTTGTGACCTTTTTTAGATTATGAGCTGTCTGTGTTCATGAGTTAGTAACATTCCACTGTTGATATTTGGTCAGGCCGTAGATGAGGACTAAGAGCCTTTAATGAGATTTATTTCTGTTTAAAAATACTATTTTTGGGAAAAATACTGTTTAATTTGCACACCATTCAAAATACTGGACAGGATTTAATATATAGCTTTCATATTTCCAAAATCATTCATCTGTAATTTATGGACTAATAATTTTTGCAGTGAAAATGTGAATTCAGTAATGAATTTATCAAAATGTGTTCAGTTATTGCAGTGCTCCAGACTATTAAATCAACTAAAGGTGGGAGGTAAAACAAACCTGATCTGGCCCATCAAAATGTCAAGTCACTATCACAGTACTGTAAACTAATTGCTGAAGTCCAAAAAGACTGAAAATGTTGAATTAAGCTTTAAACCAATATTGGCAAATTAAGAAATTCCAAAATGTTGTAAGGTGCATACTATAATGAAACATTTTTGATTAGGAAACCTTCTGTCTTTGCTATAAAAGGTACATTCCATATATGCTTATTGGGTACTTATTCACTGTCCTGTAGATGTCCCATAAATGTAGCCAGTTTTAATATGCTACAGTATTTACTGTTTTAGTATCTTTCCATGAAGCAGGAAGTTCCTTTGTGGTTATTTATTGTTTTGCTATACTTGTACTCCTTGTGTACGGCAACCCATGTTGTAGCTACAGTTGTGATTCCACAATTCACAACAGATTTGTGGATTTAGAAGTCTGGAGGATTGATAACCATTTTGTTTCATTTAACTAACTAAACTGAATATCAATCTTCAGCTTGAAAACAACGCTGAAGAAAGTGACCCGAAGCAAGACAATGAAGAGAAATATGCAATGGATTCTGAATGTTACATGGAGGTAAGTGGTGAACCTGACTAAAGCCTTACCCTCCCAAAAAGTTGTGATCTTATTTAAAGCACCAATTTTAATTTTGTGATTTTATGTAGAAACTGGCTGCGCTGGGTGCAAGTTTAGCTCGTGTGATATCCTCAAATGAAGAGGATGATATACCTGATGAGTTTCCTGCAGAAGAAGTAAGTATTAAACAGTGTTGTTCTTCATTATTGAACAATGTGTTTTTCAGTGAGAAAGGAAACTCCTTTGTTGCTAAATTTTAAATGATTTTTTTCGTTGTTGATTTGGCTTCTGCTTCATTATATTTTCATGACAGAAGATTAGTATAAGCAGAACTGTTACCTGGATGACCATCAGAACTATCCATCAATTCTACAGTTGTAGCACAGATCTTTTTTTTTTACTTTAAACCATTGCAGTCAAAAAATTATTTGTATCCATGAAGCTAGTTATCATTATTATCCAGTGAAAATTGATAAATGTGGGGTTGTTAATTTAAGTTGTAGGCTTTCACCTAGTAGTGATTCTCTAAATTGCCAAAATGCATCAATTGCTTGCTGAAAGTAGAAACCTGATACTGGCTATAAAATATGAATGTACCGTAGTGCAATGAACACTGAATTTAATCAGCTTCGAGTTACTCTTTGATAAATTACACAGGACCAAAATTTACTTGGTATGTACTGCTGACGTTGATACTACTGGAAAAAGACAGAAATCACGTACAATTTCCTCCATGAAATCTTACAAGTACAAATTAAAGGAAATCTTTGTTTATAACTCAAACTTTCAAAATCTATGGGCCTGTATCCACAACAGTGGATTGTTGCTAACTGTTGAGAATTGAATATAACTCTTTATTACCTGAGCAAAGAATCATAAATTAAGAAGCCAAATCTTTTCATGAAAGTTGGGGAGAGGTTTTAGTAAAAATTGTTTAATTTCCCAGGCACCAAAACGCAACTGGATGTTGGACAAACAGACATGCTTATACTCGGAATAGCGCTTCAAAAAATATATTTTTATTGCCATATAATTTGTGTATTCTTTGTGACCTGTTGATGTTTTTGAACAATTTACAAAACCACCTAGATTAGCGTCTCTCCTTGAAGATTTAAGCACATCTATGGTTTAGTTCATTTTTGTGCACTGAACTAGATTTGTTTGTTTAAAAATCTGCTTTCAGCATGTGTTTTATCTTCCCTTGGTATTCTGTTAGTGCACATTTGAGGCATTTGTGTTGTTACTAAGGAAAGGAATGCTAAATCTATGTCAAATTAAGATGGCGTGTTGATGTGTTAATAACTCACAGTAAAATACAGTTTTCAAACTTAGTTTGGCAGTTGGTTAGTGCTTTATGACACAAATATGTTAACAGTGAAATACATAGCAGCCCTTTTCTACCTGCAGAAATGTAATGGAGTAGAGTACCTCTTTTGATCTATTAGAAGTGCTGTCTGATTAAAACTCAATGTTTGCTAGGTTACACAGGCAACTTGTTATTTGTATGAGGTAATTCTCCATGGCAAAATAATACGGTGCACTAGAGTAACTTCTATAATTTATTCAGGAAAATGCAGTACTGCTTGAAGAGAGGCAAAAAGAACAACAAATTCTAGAAAAACAGAAGAAGTTGTTTGAGGGGATGCAGTTTTTCTTAAACAGAGAAGTTCCACGTGAATCACTGGCATTTGTCATAAGGTATGTTACTAATTCTAGTATGTGTGAACAATTTTTAATCGTTCAGCCCACCCTATTGTTTTTGATGGTGTCAGCCACTTGCTTCTGCGATACAGTTTGTACCTCATACGTGACCGTTATTCATTTGTAAACTCCGTTGGCTGTTTTTGTGAAGTTGGCAGACTTGAGGACAAACTAATTCTGTTTTTGCCTAAGTATGCATATTTTCACCTCACTTTGTCCCCTAAATTTAGCTACATAATGCTTCAACTGATACATTGAACCTAGTATCTTCCTAGCCCATGGGGGCTATTTGTCTGATTTAACGTTGCTCAACCACAGCAATTGATGACTATGATGAAACTAGTTGTTTTTTAAAATGCCATCAAATGCTTTTATACTCTTCTTCTCCTCTCTCTCTGAATTTTGCAAAGGTATAGTTTCACAATCTGGCCAATTTATGATTTGGTTCCAGAGACACCACAAATGTCAGTAAGCTGGTTGATTCCATATTGGAGAACATGTGGAATCCATATCTGTTCTTGCTCAATATTCACAAATGCACCATCTGCAGGGAAATGACTAGGTAGCAATAGGTTGGAATGGGCACTGTGGCTGACATTTCTCTCTGTTCTTTATAAATTTATTCACTGTTTTGAAGAACTCTGCTTTAGGGACAAAATAACTTTTGAACCTCTTTAAAACTTGTAGGTGTTTTGGAGGCAAGGTATCATGGGATAAGTCACTTTGTATAGGTGCGACGTATCCTGTAACAGATGAAACCATCACTCATCAGATCGTGGACAGGCCAAATCTGGATAAACAGTTTATAAACAGGTATGATCTCATAAAAACTGAAATGCTACATCAGTAAATATGAGTTTGCTTTTGTTACTGGTGTTGTCTTTTACTTCTGTTAAATCTGGAAACAGACAATTAATTCAGTGTCCTCCATATGGTATAGGAGTAAATTCTTTCCACTGCTTGCTTTAAGAACCTGAATACAAAATACTGCAGCTGCTGGAAATCTGAAACAAAATAGTTCCTGATGATGGCATACTCTTGCATTCTTGAACAGCAAGACGTTAACCTGTTCAAGTTTTGCTTTCGACTTGGCAGTTACATACTCTAAATGTTGGCTGCATGCCCTAGACACACTCCAGTTAAGAGCAAGTTCTTTCTTTCCTTACCTAACTTTACTCCTAATGAGACACAATAAATGATTTTGGTTTAGCTTTTTTTATACTTAGGCTTGTGAAGAGTTTGTTTCGCAGTTAGCCATTGCATGTCTTTGATTAATTCTACTCCTCATTTTAACTGATATTTAAGTCTTCAGGATACATTTAACGTGAAAAACATTTTATTCTGTTTTTACTGACCCTTCAGCATAGTTACTTTCCTTGGGCTTCCAGGCCAAATAAGCCTGTAATTTGAATGCCTGTAATTTTTACATTTTTAAAAATTACAAAACTCTTTCTTGTGATATGAGAGAATGTAAAATATAATCAGAATGCAGTTCCCTTACCTAGCAATGCCATGGGGGTGGCAATGGCCTAGTGGCATTATCACTGAACTGTTAATCCAGTAACTCAGATAATGTTCTGGGACTTGGGTTTGAATTCTACCGCAACAGATGATGGAATTTGAATTAGATAAATATCTGGAATTAACAGCCTAATGATTATCATGAATCCGTTGTCAATTGTTGGAAAACCCATCTGGCTCACTAATGCCCTTTTAGGGAAGGAAACTGCCATCCATACTTGGTGTGGCCTACATGTGACTCTAGACCCACAGCAATGTGATTGACTCTTGAGGATGAATAATAAAGGCCAGGCTAACTAGCAACACCCTCATCCTATGAATGAATGGAGGGTAGTTAAAAAGAATATCGTAAATATACATGATGGGATCAGTTACCAGCTTCTAAGATGAGCCATACAATTTATGAAATAGCTTTTCCTCCTCTGTGTCCCCATATCTGCTCTGCATCTACTTCCTTGAAATGGATAGTCATGTTGTAGCATTGTGAACATGTATATCAACCAGCACCGGAGCTAGAACAATGGACTGCATTTGCTTTGTGAGTATTATATGTTTCGTTTTCTTCTTCCAGTGAAATGCTTAGCTACTGCACTACCTGAAGCTTGCCTAACAATACCAGCTTGCAATTTGAATCTGTTCCCCACTATTTAATTCTGATATTGTGCAATTGTAATTGATGAGAGACTTTTTTTTAAAAACAAAAACTTTTCAAAGTGAAATAAATCAGATTCTCCATTTGATGTGCCTACTTTCCTTTTTACTGTAACTGGCTAAACATGCATAACTGTCCATTGCTACAATTATTTTTATCTTTTTAATCTTTACTATTTTTAACTTTCAGGTATTATATCCAGCCTCAATGGGTCTACGACAGTATTAATGCTAAAACACTTCTTCCTGTAGAAGATTATTTTCTGGGAGTAACTTTACCACCTCACCTGTCCCCATTTGTGGAGGAGAAAGAAGGAGACTACATTCCACCAGAGAAACTCAAACTCTTGGCCATTCAGAGAGGCGAGAGCACATGTAAGCTCTCTGATTCATTAATTTGCATTTAGTTTATTTCCAAATGCATGTGTACACTCAGCACTGCTAATTTATCCTGATTGCATGCCAAAGGGGAACGGGTCTTTGGGGTGCAAAATTTTAAACGCCAGTTTCTGTGTAATAGATTTGTGATTTACAGTAATATGAAACTCCAAGGGTTATGTCAGTTTCTTAAATTGGGGAAAACATAGTTTTAATTGGTTGACCTGCGATACTGAAAGCAGTCCTGTCTACAATACCTGTTCAGTTTAGGTGACTGTGTAACTTTTTCATAATGGGCACGAATTGATGTAAAAACTCCCAAAAAGTTTTACCTCTTGTATTGCCTACTTGGCCTGTATCTCAGTCATTACTGATTTTGTATTGGTTCATGCTCCTCAATACAGTGCCATCTTCCCTCTTTAAAAGTACTTTTAACATCTCCTCCACAACACTAACCACCATAAAAAAACTAAGCTAGTTCTTCTGTCCATGCAAAGATTTCTGGCATATTCGCATCCTTTGATTTGTTTTAGTTTTTTTTTGCTTTTATTCATACTACAAATGTGAGTGTTTATTGCCCTGAAGTGGTGAGCTGCCTGTTTGAACCGCTGCAGTTCTTAAGGAATGGGAATGAGTATGGTAGTGTTAGGAAGGCAGTTCTAGGGTTTTAACCCAACAACAGTGAAGGAACAGCAATATAGTTTTAAACCAGGATGGTGATTGGAATAGGAACATGCAAGTAATGATGATCCCACACATCTGCTGTGTCTAGATGATGGCAGTTGTGTCTTTGGTAAATGCTGTTGGAGCAGCTTGGTGTGTTAATGCATTGCATCCGCAACCCCATGGTGCATCGGCAGGTGAAGGAAGTGAATGTTGAAAGTATTAGAGTGGCAGTTATGCAGGCTTCTATTTCTTGGATGGTAATATGCTTCTTGAGTGTTGTTTATACTGCCTGTTACAAAGGGGGACCAGTGAATATAAAATTCTTTGACCACCAAAGTGTATTATAAGGCTACTTGGTAAGATAAGATTACTGTTGACAGTAGTGCATTACCACAAATTGGCTAACTAATAGATTTGGGATGAGGCCACCATTTTCAGAATGGCAACCAGGTGGATTAGTGGTGGGGCCACAGTTATTGACAATCGGTTAATGTCCGGGCTGCGGAAAGTGAATGCATTATCTTCAAGTTTGCAGATGATACAAATAGGTGAAAGGGCAAGTGATGAGGAAGACAATCTGCAAGGGACGTAGGTAGGCATATTCCATGAAGTATGGATTACAGGAAAAAGTTCAGGCAATAGGGAGGGCAAATGAAATGTTGGACTTTTCAAAGGAAACGTAGTATTACAGTAGAGAGCTCTTGTTAAAACTATGCAAGGTCCGAGTTAAACCACACCTAGAATACCAAACAATTTTGGTACCTCTAACTAAGGAAAGATATGCTGGCATTGGAAGCAGTCCAGAGAACATTCACCATGTTGATCCTGCACATAGCAGCAGGGTTTGTTGTGAGGAGTGAACATGTTTGTTGTGAACATGTTGGGCTTGTGGTGCAATTTAGAAGAATGACACATGACCTTATTGAAAAATACTAGATTCTTAGGGGCTTGACAGGGTAGTTGCTAAGAGGTGGTTTTCCCTTGTGGAAGAGTTTAAAACCAGAGGGCATAATTGCAGAGTAAGAAGGTGTGCCCATTTTAAGACACATGTAAGGAATTAGTTCATCAGTGGGTTGTCAGCCTGTAGAATTCTTTGCCGTAGAGGCTGGGTCACGATTATATTGTTGGCTGAGATAGTTTTTTTTTGTTTAAAATTAGTGAGGGAATTAAGGAGAAAGAAAAGTGTAGTTGAGGATTATCAGATCAGCCACGGTCTCATTGAATTTTAGAGCACACATTGGGTCAAATAGTCTACTTTTGCTGCTATATCTTTATAGAGTTGCACCTGCCCAGAGCATTCCATCATACTCCTGATTTGTGCTTGTAGTTGGTGGACAGGCTGTGGTGAATAACTGTAACTCCAAGCCTCTGACCTGCTATGCCTACAGTATTTGTTTATCTGGTCCGGTTCAGTTCTATGATGTTTATAGTTGGGAATACTAATTTCTCTCACCCCCATAATGCCCCAGGGTATCTGCATTCTTTTAATTCTGGGCACTTGAGTATTTCAGACTTTACTTGCTGCACCATTGCTGGTTGTTCTTTCAATTGCCCTTAAGCTATGGAATTCCCTATCTCTTAGCTCCTCTCTGCCTCTCGTTTCTAATTCTTTTCCTGTAAGATAGCCCGTTAAAACTAAATTTTTGCTCATCTTATCTAATATCTCCTTTTTTATGTGGTTTGTCACATTTTGTTTTATAATGCTTCTCTGGAGCACTTTGCAACATTCTGTTACATACCAATACAAGTTGTTAATACCTACCTTGCAATTTTTGTCCTCAGTGTTAAATTCTTCTTGATTTAAAAGCATCTGAATGTAAGAACAGGATTTGGCCATTCAGCCTCTTAAGCCTGTTCCACCATTCAGAGACTGGCTGAGCTGCGTGCCTAACTCCATAAATCTGCCTTTGGCCCATATCCGTTAGTATGTTTCGCTTTACAAAAGATTTTCCATCTTGGATTGAAAATTAACAACATCTGCTAATATCATGCTTTGTCTAATTAAGAATGGAGTAATTGAGGTTAATTAAAATAAAGTACAGAGTGTACAAAGTACAGCAATTATTAAAAAATACAATAAAAATCTACTCCAGGTGAAAGTAACAGACCAAAATTAAAAAGACAGAGCTTTTTTAAGAACTGTTTAATGTTACCCAAGATGATTACAAACTTGTTAATGCTACTGATACCTGTGATCTCCTCCTTAACTGACAAAGGTCAACCATTTTCTTTAGAAGCTGATTTAAGCTTCCACCCCGTGTGAGCACGGATAGGAGAAAAGAAGGATCCAGTTTCACCAACAATCTCTTATTATAATTTGTTTTGAAAGATTACTGTTTTCATACTACTTGCATTTCTTGTGTTTTTTTATTATAGATGCAAACCAAAATGAATCTGAAGAGGATGAACAGGATGATGAGCCTCAGGATGATGCGTCTGAGGATGAGGATGAAGATGAGGATTTGGATGAAACTGAAAAGCAAGATGAAGAAATGCTGAAGAAGTTGGAGGCTGAGAAGGTGAAAAACAAAGTGAGTTCCATTAGAAACAGCCTTTGATTTAAATCTGTGTAAAATTCAGTCTTTTGTTATGCCATAATAATTACATTTTAAAAATTAAGCTCTAGCCTGTGGCACTCAGGGTTCAGCCATGGCAAATTAGAGACTTTGGTTTGAAATATATGGAAGGCGGAGTTTTAATTTGTGTAACCCCGTTTTCAGGTGTTAGTTGTGTACAGTGCATAAGTATTCCAAGATTCAAAACACCGCACAATCCATGTATGCATCAACCGGTGGTGCTCCTGCAGAATCAGAACAAGTTTACCACCTTCAGTGAATATTCTTCAGTTCTGTGGGCCAAAGTGCCCGTTTCTGTGCTCTATGCTTCTATTTTTGATGTTGTGCTCTAATTAAGAACTGGCAGCCACACAACAGAAGGTAAACTGAATAGTGTTAGGAAGGAATTTCTTATATTTTTGGAGCAATGGTGTTCTTTTAATTTTATCGAAGAATTTCACCAAAAAAGTTAAACGTACACTTTTTCCTGCAAATTGATATTTTATTTCCTGAAAGTATGAAAAGTCTAGGAGTAACAAGTTGCACATTGACTTCTAAGGTGCAGCTTTGTCATAAACAGGCAGTCAAATACACCAGGTGCTTCGAGAAAAACCTGCTACAACTCAAGTGGAACATTACTGTTGCTGCAACTTTAGTGTGATTATACTGACATGTTTCATCATCTTCGTATATATACTCAGAAAGTGATTAGCTGTTCGTTGACTATTTGTGAACCCACAAATTAATCTTTTTGATTATATTTCTTGATTCACTGACTTTTACGGATGTTCCCACAGCAACTGAATGTGAAAGTAACTGCAGGAACTGTCAAATTGGAGAACAAAACGGAAGCATCCCAACGAGAGCAAGCAGAAGAGAAGCGCCTAGCTATCATGATGATGAAGAAAAAAGAGAAGTATTTGTACAAGAAAATCATGTTTGGCAAGAAGAGAAAAGTTCGTGAGGTTTGTATTTTCATCAGTTCTTATTTCTGCTGAATGAAATATTGTGTGGTCTTTATGTTAAGTGCTTGAGTACTAAATAAGATCTGGCAATTAGGATTTTCTGAAAAAGGTTCTAGTTAAGGCTTGAAGGATAATTCCTATTCCTTCACACAGGAGGAAGCAAAATTCCTGCCCCAAAATTAGTAATTGAGTTTATTGGAAGTCTTGAGGGCTAATGAGGCATTAAATTATGAAGTCTCTTCTGTTTAGTCCTTTTAGTGTGTCTGTTGTCTAGTTATAATTATTCAGTGGGAAGGGGCATTGAGCATAAGGTAAGGCAAAGAAAAACCTAAGCGCTATGGAAGGGAAATTCCTAAAACTGTACCAGATTTTGCACGTGAGGAACTAAATTATTGAAAGTATAAGATGAAGACATTACAATAGAGCAAGTGAGTGCAAGCCAAAGTTTAAGGTTCAGTTAACTGACTGGCTCCATACCAAGACTGCACTAAAATGGTAAGTCACTTTCTTTTTGAGGCTGAACAATTTGTTTTCCTTATTTGCATTGCCAGCAGGCTTGCGTGTCTTCCTTGTATACATTGACTGGAGCACACTATGGGTTTAGCATACAAAATAACTGGGAGCAAAAATCTGACCTTATCGAGTAGGCCAGTCAAAACCACAAGTCTTCTCAACAGTGCATTTGAGTTGCAGTTTTTAATTCCCCTCCCTATTTGAGTTCAGTTAAGTAATTAATCCACCATGTGCACTAAATGCTGTTTAGCCTTCATGTAATCATTTATGACACACTACCTGAAGTTTATTTTTGCTTAAAAGAAAGGCTTTGTCTTTATTTGAGGGAAGAAAAAGCATATGCCCACGTTCTATTGGGAATAATTGAAATTCTTATAATTCTTAAGCTATAAGGGGTCCAACCAGTGGGAATAAAACAGTCTTTCACATCCACCATGTTCAATTCACATTCCTTCTCTGACCCTCCACTCCAAAATATGACTTTTATAAGGGTGGCTGATAGCTGGGGAGAAACAGACTGACATTTGCTTTCTACAGGATAATAGCCAGTCTCCTAATAGCATAAATGTAGGAATATGTGGTAGGTATAACACAGAACAAAGCTTTCCAGCACCAGGCAATGCACCAAGTTTATTGTGCACTCTTGGCACCTCTAGTTATTTTTTCTCTTCCTCTAAATTCACCATCTTAAACATCTATTCCATTCCACTCACATACTTGTCAAGTTTTCCCTTAAACATATGTATACTGTCCATTTCAGCTACTTCCTGTGATAGCAATTTCCATATTCTAACACACTTCATTGAAGAAGTTTGTTAACACCTTAGTGGATTTCCTGGTGACTGTCTTTTTATTTGAGGACTGACAGAAGGCAGAGAGTAGTGGTAAAGAAACTAGAGGAATTCTGCAGGGATCAGTGTTATGACTGCAATTCTTCACATTATTAACAACCTAAATGAAAGAACTGAGGGCATTGTTGCTGAGTTTGCAGATGACCGAGATGGGTGGAGGGACAAGTAGGTTGAGGAGGCAGCGAGGCTGCAAAAGGACTTGGGCAGGCCAGAACAGTGGGCAAAGAAGTGGTAGATGGAATACAGTGAGGGAAGATGTGAGGTTATACATTTTGACAGGAAGAATGGACATTGTTTTCTAAATGGGGAAAGACTGGAAATCTGAAGCACAGAGGCGACTTGGGAGTCCTAGTTCAGTATGCTCTAAAGTTTAACTTGCAGGTTCTGTTGGCGGTTAGGAAGGCAAATGCAATATTAGCATTCATTTCAAGAGGGTGGAATACAAGAGCAGAAATGTACTACTGAGACTAAGTAAGTCTGGTCAGACCACATTTTGGAGTATTGTGAGCAGTTTTGGGCCCCATATCTAAGGAAGAATGTGCTGGTGTTGGAGGTAGTCCTGAGGAGGCCTGCAAGAATGATCCCATGGATGAAAGTCTTCTCATATCAGCAGCAGCTGAGGACTCCAGGTCTATAATCGATGGAGTTTAAAAATCTGATTGAAACGCAGAGAATTTTGAGAAGCATGGGTATGGTGGACATTGGAGAAGATGTCTCCACTAGTAGGAGTGACTGGGACCTGAGGGCATCGACTCCATGAAGGGGCGACCCTTTTGAACTGAGATGAAGAGGATTTTTTTTTGCTGCCGTCTTCCTCCGTATCCAGCAGCACTGATCCATGTGGCTTGCCACTTTCCACTTTCTGTCCCTCCTGAATAACGACTACTTATCCCTCTCCTTTTCTGTCTTGAAGCTAACTCACAATTCATTCTGTCACTTGTCCCTGACTTTGCAATCTCTTACCTTATTCATTAGGCTATTGTGGGACACCATATCAACAACCTTAGAAAAATCCAGATATATTGCATCTAAATAAAAACTGACAAGTTCCAAAGCAAAATATACTGGAAGTTTGAAATAACAGAAGCCTTGAAAAACTGAGCAGGTCACGCAGCATCTGTGCAGAGAATAGATTTGATTTTTTTTCCTGTACTTATTAAAAAAAATTTTGCAGTGCTCTGGTGAGGCAGTTTAATGGCAGCCCAGGGAATCCGTTTGACTTCTAGGTTACAAAGTGAAATTCCCATTTTTCTTTGGGTCAGTACCATTTCTGTGGTAGATTATTTAAATTGTTTAAAATTTGAAGGCTTATAATTTAACACCATTGTTGCTCTGTCTAACCTGCATGTTTTTAACTTCCCACTACAGAGAAACAAGTTGGCAGCTAAGAGGAAGGCTCATGACGATGTACTTAAAGCTGAAAAAAAGAACAAAAAAGTTAAATTACAGTAAAGTACTGGTGCATACTTCAGATTTTAAACTAAATTCTTAAGTTTGTTTATACAGATTCTTTGAACATTCATGGGCTACAAGATACCCTTCTTTCACTAAAGCAGTTACATTGTGTCCTGGATTTTGACAGTTGCTATCTAGAAAGAACTCTGCCTGTAAAAAGTAATTTAAGATTTTATTTCTACAAGTCTACTTGTAAACTGTAAGATTAAAATGTTGTCCTTACAGGACATGTCTTATGTTTGTTAATTTCTCATCGTATTGTATAGATTTCTATTTTTAAAATCTAAGAATGCCACTTTGGCATTATAATTGTGTTCTGTGAGCAGAAAGTGTTGGCCTCCTGAAATATCTAATGCCTTTTATGCTGTTTAAGCTTGAATTGATGAACGAAGAAAGCAAAAACTGGAATCGAATCTAGTTTAAAAACTGTAAATGGGATCTTGTGGAAATTGTGGAGCCTAAGCCTAATCCCAATATGTTATGTGCCACACAGGTATCTAACAGGTGACAGTAGCAGATCATCTTCCAGGATCAAGACCCCTGGGGGTGGAGATCCTGATAGTTGTGTAATCAGCAGTGCCACTAGGGTGCCAGTGACAGCTGCTGGTATGACACCTTCTGTGACCTTTTAATAGAAGAGAGATTGAGATATTTGATGGCAGGTGGAGGAGACACATGAATTTTTGGTCTTGGCTTTTGCATCCCCTCCCTGACACCAAATAAAGCGTCAAATTCCTCAGGCAGTGAAATCTTTAAACTAGGTAACTCCGCCCCCAGAGTTTGCTCGTCACGCTCCCTAGATGGTGAACACCCCATGCACCCCTCAACCCCACCCCAACTCTTCTAAGAAAACTAACCATTATCCCAATTGCTACTGAATTAATATCTGCTTTGGCAGGATGAGGTTCCTGATTGGATGTTAATTACCACTTAATCATCTTACCCTGCTGCCAGTTAAGGCTGGAATTAGTTGGGCTGTAGGTGGCGTAATTCCCACCCACCAACCTCTTCATCTGATTTAATTCTACCCAATGCCAGGGGTCAAATCATGAAATTCTTCGCAGTGTATGACCTGGTGGTTGACGTATGCTTTATGTTGTAAATTTTGTTTCTTCTATCATCATCACTTTAAAAGTTTTCTGGTCTGCACCTGTTAATCTGAAAGCTTTGTCATTTAGTGACACTTAATTGAGAACTAACTAGCCAAAAGAATGAACTAGTAACCATGAGGATTAAAACAAAGTGTATAAAGCAACACTGCTTGCTTGTTTTATTTTACTGTAACTAATTTTTAGCTACCAATTTTAGAGTTCTTTCCAGAATATTAACCAGTGTTTTTGAACGTGTTTTTTGTTTTTTTTTGCTGTTGTTGAGGTAGGTAATATCAGCACCACAGAATGGAACATTTTTAAATTTTAACTACTTGATATCAGCAGTGAACAGTTTTTTTTATTGTGTTGTGACCACTCTGTCCTGTAATGTTATTTCTGAATGTTTTCTAGTCCTTCCACTACTTTTCTAATTGATGTAAGGCTGGTATCTGGATTGGTTTGTGAGATGACCACCTTTGGTTATTTTGCATCATGTCCTCATATCCAACAGTGAATGAAATCTTTATCCATCTGGATTTAACAGAAAGATCCAAGGAAAATACTTATGTCCAGTGTAGAGCACGAGCTTCAAGAATTAAAACGTTGATAAGATTTGTTATTTGAATTGCACTGTCAAATGATATGTGCTTGAGTTTTTCATTTGTCTAAGTGTCCAAGTGGCTATCTGATGCCAGAGGTTTTAAGCTGGCTTTGGATATAAATATTTCAGTTTTATGTTTGGTTTCTCTATTGCTTAAAGGAGCACACTTTCATGCCATTGTCAGAAAACCATGGTTTTCACTGAAGTTTAGAGGATTAGAAGGTAGTCTCATTAAAATACTCTGACCAGCCTAAACAGACTGAATGCAGCAGTGATGTGTAACCTGACTGGTGTGGCCAAAGCAAAGGGCTGTGTTCTTGGGAAATGGAGTAAGCTATTTCAGACTGAGTTGAGAAGAAACTTCTTGAGGGTGGTGAACTTACGCCTGCAGTGGCCTAGTTCTGCTTGGATTTTTGGTGTTTCTAACTGCTTAGATTACAGTTATTTACACATTGAGATCTTGGCTTTGGTTTTTCTCCCCTCTGCTTAGAAGTGGAAAACCTCAGTTGATACCTCCAATATTTCTTAAAGTCTTGCAAATCACAATGAGTAAGATCTGTCTGGATGTTTGGACATTGTTGAAGAGAAAAAAGAAATGTTGAACTCTTAAATAACTTATTCTGATTACATGGGAACTAGGTTCTTCTGTAACACTCATCTTGTTATTTTGGATTTTGTCAACCAAAAGGGATTACAAGTGCATGGTGAAGTGCTGAGGTCGTGTGTGTGTGTGTGTGTGTGTGTGTGTGTACACACAGGAGGAAGCAGTGCTTCAATGTATTGTCACCTTTTGTGGCATACCTTTTATAGAAAGGAAAGCATTGGATGAGCTACATATTCCATTAAGCAACTGCATTGAAATGTTCGGTACTGTACACTATTGATAGTGGGGTGCTTACTTTGAAATATCTTCCGAGCAGCTTGCTTTTATTCAGCCAAAAATAATGACAACTGTTGTCATAATCAACTTGCCAGTAATGAATACAAATGCAGTGTAATCTGTGTAACTGAAGCAGTTGTCGTTGCTTTAATTCATACAAATAGGTGCCATTTAGTTTCTGTGTAAATAACAAAAAAGAACATTATTCCAAGCATGTAAATATCTATAAGATGGAGTTTTATTATGTTTTTTGTTTTGGTGTTTCCTACTGTAAGGTAGAATTTAAATCCATCAGTCATAAGTAGCATTAACTGATGTTCTGAATTATTTTAGTGAAGTTTCAAATATGCTAATCGTGAATAATTTTAACCTTCTAGTTCAGTGTCTGCTCTTTTTTTTAAACTTCAGCTTAATTTAATAATATGTGCCAATACTTACTACACTTCTCGATTCCCAGATAATTTGGACGCTTGTGACATTAAATGTAGAGGAGTATTTTGAATTTCTGCTTGGTCAAGTATTTTAAGATTGTGTGGGGTTTTTTTTAAACAACTTGTTTATGTGCTAAACGACTGTGGTGCCATGGGAACCAAAACATGTTATCAAGAATACCATTTCCAAGCCTGAAATGGATGTCTCAGGTGGAGGAATCTGTACTCTAGATGAGTAAGAGCTGCAAAGTCATTGTTGTTGATGCAATAGTAAGCAATCCAATCTGATACTGTCAGATGGTTTCTGAAAGTTTAGATGGTCATGCATCCAACCCACTGTTAAACCTTTGACCTATCCTGTTACATTAGCTTCTGTCTATTGTTTGGCACATGATTTTCTGTAAGGTTGCAGCTAAAATGGACACCCCTCACGAATTTTGATTTCTATATTATGGATACATATTAATAATCTTTAAAAGTCCTTCAAGCTGTTCAAGTTCCACTTTCACCCTAGTTAAGCTTTACTTTTAGCAGAATATGTAATGAACAGCAACAAAAGGCATAGTGATCAAAAACACAGTGCTGATTTTGCTCCTTAACATTTAGTTGAAATTAACCACCTCATGTTAACGTTAAAGAAATATGTAAACACCTGTGTCGCTCAGTTTTGAGATCACCTAGCCAATGATGGTCTATTACTCTATTTTATTTGCTAACTGAAAAGCCAATTAGCCACATTTGGATTCTCAATCAGCCAGATGAAGCTAATGGCTAATTAACTGGATTGGCAGATGTAGGCAGTGGTCTTTTCTAATTAATACGCCTTTGTTGACAATTAACATTTGACAGGTAGATGTAGTAATTGAAAGAAACCTAATAGTGACAGTCCAGCCTCACATTTTATTATCTTGGATTCTCCAGCATCTGCAGTCCCCATTATCACTGATAATGACAGTGCCTGTTTGGGTCTGAAATTGACAATCTGTACCATTCTGTAGTTTTAATGTTTTAATAAATAAATACAATTAGAGGGGATCATTGTCAAGAATTTAGCAAGAAATTAGCCTCTATCTTTTTGACTTGCATACTCATTTACTACCTTTTTTAAGCCACCATTAGCAATTTGATAATACACGTAAGAAATCTGACTGTATTCTGTTTTAAGGTACGATACGTTACAATCTTCATGATGACGCAAATAACTAAAACTTAGTAAACAGCTAAGTTGCTAACTCATTTGTTGTGAAAAGAAATTAAGATGTAATGTTGCAGCTGTGGAATTCCTAATCACTCATTTTACCTGATTATAGTTGTGCAGAAGCCTTAATCTATTTATACCCTATCCTCATTACTACTAAAATGCAAAATCCTCAAGATAATTATTGCACCCATCATCCAGACTAATGCAATTCCCAGCTGTGAATAAGTAAAGAGAAGCCTGCCAATGTTTTTAATCTCGGTTGCTAAAACTTAGCATATCCCAGACTCCATTTTTACTTAACGAATAAACTTGAAATCTCCTGTCTGCCCTTGTAAGTCTATTACTTGTATTTGTTAGTATCTTTAACAAATACATGTTTCCATCCTGTGAATCAGTATGGGTTTTTGGGTAAAAGAAAGTTAGTTTGCAAAGTCATGTAAATTAATTTTGACAGCCTATGTTTGTGATTAAACATGGTTATGATCAGTCTGTATGTCTTATTGTCTACCAGCTTGCATCTAAAAAGCACCTACTTCACTGTCAGTGTCCATTTATCTCAGGAAAGTACAAAATGTTAGCAAATTTTTTTTTCACATACTTTGTGTTTACAAATTTGCACACATCCCACTTGGGACATGTTGAATAACTTGTTGCTGTTCACCCCAGTGAAAAATCCTAAATTCTGCTCTCTTGACACTTGCACAGCTGAGAGAAAATCGAGTATTGCGAGTGTTCATATTCCATTCGCGAGTTTATATGGAGGAAACAGTAGCCATATGATGTCTCTTTATTGTAACTTCACCTGAGACTCACAACAATTTGGCTATCTATACCTGTGAGAACCATAGGCAAATTGTCCATTAAAATGTGGGTGGCAAAAGTGCTTTGGCTTCCCTGCTGTAATGTTTTGTGCCTGTACGTATACCAAAAACTGCACAAAATGATTATTATAAGTTTTTGTTTCATTGATTAGAGATTATAGAGCAGTTGTAGAATTTTTACAATGAGAAGACCATTCAGTCCATTAAGTCTACGCTGGGTCTTTGCAAGAGTAATTCAGCTTGTTGGTCTGTGTTTCCCTTTCCCCAAAACTGTGAATATTTTTACCTTGAGGTTCTTAATCCAATTCCTTTTTGAAAGCCACAACTGAATTACCCTCAAGCAGCACATTTTAAAGGCATAGCCACTACCTGGTCTTCAAAAAAAAGCTTTCATTACTTTAGGTTCACCTTGAAATCTTTGTCCTCTGATTAGAATCATAGAAGTATTTAAAATAAATAATCTGTTTGACCCATTGTGTTTCTGCTGACCCACAGCAGGATCAGTTCACTTCCTTGTTTTTCCCTCTTCTAATATAATCCAAATCTCTCTCATGTCGTGTCTGAAGCTACCTCCATATTTACATAGGCAATGCATTCTCTATCCTCTTGACTCATTCTGTGAAGTTGTTCTTCCTGTTGCTGATGTTTTAATTGCCTTTAAATCCATGCCCTTGGGTTCTTAATCCTTCTAGCAATGGAAACAGACCCTCCCTATCTACTCTTACCAAGCACCTCACGCTTTTGAATAACTCTACCAAATCGCCCAATTTATTTTTCTCCAAGGAAAACTGCCTGAGCTTCTCCAATTTATCTGTGTAATTAAAGTTCTTCATCCTCGTGTATCTGTCAGCACCCCCTCTAATGCAGTCAGATTCTTCCCTTATTGTGGTGACCAGCATTGGACACAATATTCCATTTGAGTCTTGGCTGGAATTGTATAGATTTGTAGCATCTTTTGTATGCTATGATTTTTATTTTTACAATCCTGTCAGCTTTATTAACCAGGTATAGAGCTGGATAAACACAGCCAGCCAAGCAGCATCGGAGGAGCAGGAAAGCTGATGTTTCGTGTCTAGACCCTTCAGAAAAACTTATACTGCAGGCATATCTGTTCCTGCACCCCTGTTGAACTAAACTTGTTAGTTTATATTGTCACCTTGATATCCTCAACAAAATGAAACCGTATACACTACTCGGCATTAAATTTCATCTGCCATATGTCTACCTGTGTCATTAACCTGTCTGACCTCTTGAAGTTGTACAGTCGTCTTACAGTACTTGTAAAGTTCTGTCATCTGCAAGTTTTGAGATGGTGTCATCTACATCAAAGTGTAGATTACTAGTTTATATTGGAAAGAGCAAGGGCCCCAACATTTCCTTCTGAGAATCTTGCTAGAGTGATTTTTCATTTTGTTACTTTTATCAATTTTAGTTTGAAGCTGGGAACTGAGCCAAAGATGACTTTTAGACTGGGAACAGATTGCTTTTTTTTTAAAAACCCACTTAAGAAATCCGACCAGTGTTACTTTACTTACCCCCTTAGCTGTCTTTGTTTGGGTTTACCTTAATTACTTTGTTTTAATTTTTCTCTGCTAAAGCTACTGTATTGCTTTTTTTAAAAAAAATGCTAAGGCTTTTGTTTAAGCTACAATCTGGTGTAGAATCGATTATTCACAGAATCTGGGATTGCTTATTCAAAAGTCTGATTGGGAACTATTGAGTTCAATTTTGAGTCTTTTCAAGGTTTGAATTTTACCGTGTTGCAGATAGAGGTAGTAAGGTTATCATCTTGTGTGGTTTTATATACACCACAAGGAGTTTTGATCTGAAAGCAGACTAGTTTGAGCAGACAGTCAAATATTGTCTTCGGATTTAGACTATTTTGTAACACTTTATTACATATTTAATACGACAGTACATGATATTCAGAGTAATGCCAAGCTGGAAGCTTACTGATGCTTTAATGAAAAACTATTCTATAAACGCTCATACCTAAGTCAGTTTACCCCACATGTTTTCACCTTGATCCTTTTATATATAGCTACATTTCAACCAACAGAACTTCCAACTCACTAAAAGCTGTCTCTCTGCTGTCCCTAAGAGCAGCTCCATGATAAGATTGCTCTGGCTATCTAAAAACTTAACAAATCATTTCTGTGAAAATATACTTGACTAAGCAAGGATAACCAAATCATTTCTTCTTTAAATGTAGCCTGTTGTTTTGTTACGGTTTTGTCTGACAATACTTGATTCCAATTTACCTGGAACAGGTCAGTTCCCAGCCTACAGGTTTTCCCTCATCTGATTAAACCTTTTTAACTAAATTATTCCTTGTCTTCTTTACTGGGACTAATGCAAAACCTATGATACTTTTATTATCACTTTTTTAATGTTCCCCTCCTGGCACTTGACCCACATCATTCCCTAGTACCACATCCAGTAAAGCCTCCTTCCTCATTGAATCAGAAACCGTCTTATCAAGAAAATTCATCTGAACTTCACCCACTCTTGTCCTTGTGCCCTGTAGGCAGTTGCTATACTTGTATAATAAGAATAATTAAAGTGCCTCTAATTCCCTCACAAATTTGCTCCTATCTTTCCCCTTTTGGGGTTTATAGAAAACACCCAGTTATGTAACTACACCAATTATTTCTTAGCTCTGCATAATTGGTTCTCTTGACTGGTTCAAGACATTTTTTACTGTTCTCTTCTATACTGTAATATTCTCCTAAATTAGATTTCCCTCCCCCCCCCCCCCACTTTTTTTTGTATTTAGGAATATTTGGTGCATAATTTTGCACCTGTAACTCACCAGCCTAATACTCAATTTGTATACATGCATCGCAAATACTATATTTCCACCTTCCCCCCCCCCTTTATTCATTCAAGGGATGAGGGCACCGCCAGCTAGGCAGCATTTATTGCCCAGAAGGCAGTTATGAGTCAACCACTTTATATGTGACTCCAGATCCACAGCAGAGCAGACCAAGTAAGGACAGCAGTTTTCTTCCCTAAAGGGCGTTAGTGACCCATATAGTGCTTTTCCAACAATCAGCAATTGATTCATGGTCGTCATTAAATTCTTAATTCCAGATATTAATTGAAATCAAATCCCGCCATCTGCCATGGTGGGATTTGAACCTGGGTCCCCAGAATGTTATCTGGGACTCTAGATTAATGGTCTAGCGCTAATGCCACTAGGCCATCGCCTCTTAGTCTCACTAAATCATTTACTATTTTTTACTCTAGTGCTACCTGCCTCTTCATTGTGCATTTAGTTCATTCTTTGTCCTGGTTACCATTTCCCTGCTTAAACTCTCCACACCAGCAGATTACCCATCATTGGATTGTATCTCAATAAAAATAGTACCATTTCTTTCTTCCTTGTCCGCCACTAATCATGTGTGATTATGGTAGGTCTGCATATCTTGAATCTGATCCATTGGTTATAGGAATGCTTAGTTCTGGCCACTGCCTGTGCTTTTGGCATGTAGGTAGTCCTGTGTCTGTAGTCTCACCAGGTCAACATCTCATTCTTTAGTGAGTCTGGTGCTACTTTGTGCTACTATCCTGCATATGAATCCAAACTAGACCATCCAGCCCCTCAAGTCTGCTCAACCATTCAATAACATTTGTGTCTGACCTGCTTGTAACCTCAACTCCATATTGCCACACACCCTGATAACCTTTCAATCTGTTGTTTAATAAGAATCTATCTACCTTTGCCTTAATAATATTCAAGGACTCTGTGTTTCCAACACTTTTCAGAAGAGCATTCCAAAGATACTTGACCCTCAGAAAAAAATTGTCTGAGAGGATGTCCCTTGATTTTTAAACAATGACTTCCAGTTCGAGATGCTCCCATACAATGAAACATCCTCCCAAGAACCTTCAGATGTTTATGCCTATTTTTCAATCAAATTAATCATTATATCATAGAATCCCTACAGTGTGGGAACAGTCCCTTTTTGGCCCAACGAGTCCACACCAACCCTCGGACCATCCCACCCAGACCCATCCCCCTGTAACCTTCCTAATCTATACCCTCAATACAATGAGCAATTTTTCATGGCCTTTTCACCTATCCTGCCCATTTTTGGACTCTGGGAGGAAACCGGAGCACCCAGAGGAAACCCACGCAGACGTGGGGAAAATGTGCAAACTCAACACCGAATTGCCCAAGGCTGGAATCGAGCTTGGGTCCCTGGTGCTGTGAGGCTGCAGTGCTAACCACTGAGCCACAGTGCTACCCCCAAAATTAGATCTTCCTCTTCTAAACTTCGGTGGATACAACTTAGTCTGTCTGACGTTTTTCTGAAGACAACGTGACATTCTCTGTATTTCCTCCAAATGTGATCCTTCTTTAAATAAGGTGACCAATACACTACATAATAATTCAGATGCAGTCTCACCTGTGCCTTGTCATAATTGAAGCATACCTTCCCCAATTTTGTATTTTCCCACATCCTACCATGGGTAAAGCTAAAGGTTGATAGCTTTTAGTGCCTTAGTACGAGAAAGTAACATTCATTTCAGTAAGCCAGGATCTCTCCTTGGAACGTTCTATCTTTTGTTTAATTTTGAAAACCTGCAAGGCTGTCTACTTGCATGAGATAAAATGAAAGTTTATTAACATCAGAGAGGCTAAGTTCAATCATTTGGTTTGTTTATCATGTGCTGTTTATAATGATGTGTATCATGTTCGCAAACTCATTTATTTATAACAGGTTGACAAAAATAGCAATGAATGGTTCACGGGTCATTAACTGGAAGAAAGTTGTTTACACGTGCTGTCTGAGTGCTGACTCTACTGGCTTTACTTTTACATAATATGACACACAGACTACAAACGTCACATTTATCATAAGCAAGGTATTTTTCTAAATGACATCCATTAGGTAATGACCCTTCCTGTAAATATTTTCTGTATTGGATGTTCTTGTTACATGCACTACTTGGAAGGTTAGTTAGCATCCGAGAGAAACTCAACCGGCTGTATTTCCACTCCAGGCCTCTCCCCCACCATTGTTACGGATATCCAGCAAGAAGTGAAAAAGAAATTTAAAAAGTGAATATGGGGAAAAAAGTTGACTAACTTTTTTTCTCAGCGATCTGCCACATTTCACCCAAACACTTAAGACAAAATTAATATTAAATGAGAGGAATGAAAGAAATCAGGTCTCCTATGTGCGTGAATAGTTAAACAGCAGATTGGTTCTTTTGATCCGGTAATGTGGTGTGAGCTATCAAGAACAGATCAAATTTAGTTCAACATAGTGAAATATTTCCAGCTCAGAAGCAGATAACTAAGTACACTGAAGCAGACAAGGTGTTGGGTTGGAGACAATCCAAAAGAGGATACAACCTCAGAAGAAAGGATGGCAGCAATAGATCTTGGAAGCAAATCCTAGAGCCAAGTGAAATGAATGCATCATCAACCCCACCTCTTTCTCCTCCTTTCCCCCCCCCCCCCCAATGTTTTGCAACTGTCCCAAAATTCCCAATTTGAAACCCTGCAATGAAACTCCAAATACTTCCACACTTCGTAGCAAATCAACATCATAAACGATATTCTGTGTCACTCTAGTATATTATTTCCTCTTGACCCTTCTGCAGTCTAAAATTAGACTTCATCACAGTTCCCTTTCCAATAGCATTCCTCTATTGTTTAGCTCTGTGGGACAATGCATATATCTTTCTCCAATCCTACGTACCATTACTAGAATACTTAAAGGATCCTTTGCTCCATACTCCCTTTTGGTGACATTACCTACATAGGTGGAATCAATTTCTACATAGAAAATGTAGCTCTGTATTTCTGCCAGCTTTCTCAACCTCTTTGTGTCGACATAATCATATAACTATGCAATGTCAAGTGTTGCTTCAATTTCAACCAAACTTCAGCTGACCGTTAGGAAGCTCACAACCAGTGTTGTTGGTCCCCTCCACAAACTATACCCAGGCGTGGCTTTGTCTCATTTAGTGCTGCACAGGGATTGCTGAGGTCTATAGATTTATTAGATAGCAAGGGTGGAGGATACTATCTTGAAGAGTGCTCCCTGTCTGCTGTCTAACTTCGCATTTTATAGACATTTCATCAGGAACACAGTTTTGAAAGAAAATGTCAATTCAAAACTGTGAATCTGGTCCCTCTGAACAGCTCACATTTGATGTTGACAAATATAGCCAGATGATTCAGAATCCCACAGGTATTTGTGGGCAAGTGTAGCACTACCTGAGATAAGATGGTGAAAGCAGAAATGAAGCATCCTCAAAGTTATTTTCCAGGCCCAGGAGTTCCATCCACCAGCTACGACTGATGCTGAGCAAAGGGGGGCAATGAACTAGTAGTGTTCTCATTGCCTGGGTCTCCAGATTACAGGTGTGATATGCTGGCGATCTGGGTTCGAATCATGCCATGGTAGTAGTGAAATTGGAGAGAAATAAAAATCTGGAATTAAAAGTCTAATGATGGCTACAAAGCCGTTGTTGATTGTCAGGAAAAATACCCGTCGGATGCATTAATGTCCTTGTATGGAAGGAAAAAAGAAGCATCCTAGCATACCTGTTGTGGCCTGCAGGTGACTCCAGGTCCACAGAAAAGTGGTTGACCCTCAACTGCTCTCAGGGCAACAAATGCTGGCCTAGCCAGGGACACACACATTCTATGAACAAATTTTTAAAAAAACAAACTCGCTCCTGAGATGCTGCTTGGGCTGCTGTGTTCATCCAGCTTCACGCTTTGTTATCTTGATATGTCCTAGTCTAAATGACTGGAGTCGAATAGCTCAATGAAGCAAAGGAACGCAGAGCTCTTGGGTGTTGTATGACTGGAGGAGATTAGAGATAGCAAGGAGTGTGGCTGTACGTGGGAATGGCTGTTTTAAAACATGCATCACTGGACTAGATACAACAGCATAGGCATTGGTGTGATCAATAAATGGAACTTGATGCAAATTAGGAAATGGGGGAGCAGAAATTTGGATGAGCTCCTACAAATAAGAAAGTGATAATTAACAGAATCTGTTTCTGCGCTATTATTTGAGGGATAACCATTGATCAGGTCACGAGGGATAATTCCTCAGCTCTTCTTCAAAACTAGAGCAGAGAGAGAAAAACACCTAATGTTTCAGGTCAACAACCTTTCTCCAACTTGACAATTTCTCTACAGATACTGCTTGTCATGTGCTTCTAGAATCTCTGGTTTTCGATCACTGTCAGTTTTTCCCCAGGCCTCCACCTACACTGTTCCATGAATGACCACCAGGAATTGTAGGACAACAGTGTGAATGATTTGCTTTCCCAGTTTTTCCTTCGAGCTATCTTGTTTAATGGGAAATGGTTCATTTGAAATGAACCTTCATCTTGTATCGGGCTATTGCTTTTCTGACATTCGGGCATAATTATAATGAGCTGACCACAAAGAGCATACTGGAATGCAAATTCAATGCTTGTATTAGAAATTTGACAGCATGACCTTGCACTTAGTGTCATCCAGTGAAAGTGTGACACAGAGCTATGTTTTGTGTTGATGTTGGCCTTGATGTGAGTTAAAATTTGTTTAAATTGCAGACTCTCATAAATTGAGAGGACTGAGCTGGATTTTATGCAAACTGTTTCAATAGCAGCAGTTCTAACTTAATTTCTTTCTAAGGATCCAATGGCTAAAAGACAAGAAATTCTCCCTCCAGCTTCCTGATACTGAGGATATATTTGTATACAACCTATGTTAATTTTGTTTGTTCTCTTATTAACATGCACATTTTAAGTTTATCATAGAAAATAGAAGCTCTTTGGCAGTTTGTAGGGTGAATTCAAGTGAAAACAGTACAATCCTGATATCCCAAATCTGAAGTTGAAAGGAAACTTCTAATGGCTACATTGTGTTAATGATTGAACCACTCATGCTCACACCCTTTACTGACAAACAACTAGGAACTGCTCACAAAATAAGCTGCAAACTGCAGCAGACTTCTGAAAGTTTTCAGTAGTCTCGAGTCACTGTTTCAAAGGGACCACAGTGAATAGAGACATGGGAAATAGGAGCAGAATAGGCCATTCAGCCCTTTGAGCGCTTCAGCAGTCAATATGATAGTGGCTAATCATCGGATCCAGGACCCAGTACCCTGTTCCCACTTTCTCCCCAAAACCTTTGATCACTTAAACCCTAAGAACTACATCTAAATCCTTCTTGAAAACATTCAATGTTTTGCCCTCAACAATTTTCTGTGACAGAGAATTCCACAGGTTCACCACTGTTTAGAAATTTCTGCTCGTATCAGTTCAAAATGGCCTGTATCCTCGGACAACAACCCCTGCTTCTGGATTCTACAGTCATTTGGAACGTTCTTCTTACATTTACCCTGTCTAGTCCTGTTAGAATTGTCACTAGTGGATGTGAAAGTCATCCTTTTATGTCTTTTGAAAATTTCTTGATTCCTACGAAATTTGGGAGTTTCATAAGCATTTCAAGCAACAAATTCTGACTTGAGCACGTTCTACTCAAGTGTTGTCCCCCGCATCGTGTGTATGTATTGGAAAAGTGTCCAATGGAATGGTCTACTTAATTGTTTATCCAAGAACAGTTTAAGAGTCACTCTTCTCCTCTTTTCTATTAACAAATATTCTTGTATCTTCCAGAAACTATAATTCTCACTCTCATCAATTTTCAGGAACATTTTTACTCTTCCTCACCTCCTTACCACTTCTACACACTATTCTCCACAACGGAGATTGCAATGGCATTGTTGAAACTCAATATTTAAAGTGCCATCCAGACTATTTGTCTGATGATACTGGAAATGCAGACAGAACAGATTTAGGGATGTCATTAAGGTCATACAACATATTGAGTGGAACTAAATACCAAGTTGCACACCACAATCCTACCTGATTAAAGTATCTAGAGTGGCTTATTTGGTACAAATTTGGATTTACTTGTAGATATCTTCTCAAATGCAATGGCGTAGTACAATCCTTGAGTTATTAATTGTGCTGAAATTTGATTCAGGCCTAATCTTTTCTATTTGTGTGCCAGTGGAACCCAAGACTATGACAATGAAATGTGTTCTAAACTTTAAACATTTAGAAGACAATCCATATTGGATTGCCATCTGCTGCTGCCTCTTATCCTAAACCTCTCGCCATCTCTGCAACTTTTTCTTACTCCACAGATGTTGCCAGAGGTGCTAAGCTTCTCTAGCATTCCCTGTATTTATCTTTGTAAGATTTTCCAGCTTGACAGCCCTCTAGGAATTTAACGTATCTCAATTTCTGGCCTTGTGCAGTCTCTATTCGTTTCTCTACCATTAGCTGTCAGACCTTCAGCTCTATGGGCTGTAAGCTCTGGCACTCTCTACATAAACTTATCCAACACTCTGCTCCTCTCCTCATTTTTTTTAGATCAGATTCCCTACAGTGTGGAAACAGGCCCTTCAGCCCAACAAGTCCACACCGCCCCTTGGAGCATCCCACCCAGACCCATCCCCCTATAACCCACACACCCCGAACACTATGGACAATTTAGCATGGCCGAACCACCTAACCTGCACATCTTTGGGAGGAAACCAGAGCCCCTGGAAGAAACCCACACAGACACTGGAAGAATGTGCAAACTCTGCACAGACAGTTACCTTAGGCTGGAATTGAACCTGGGTCCCTGGCACGGTGAGGCTACAGTGCTAACCACTGAGCCACTGTGCTGCCCGTGAAGCCTTGAATTCTACCTTTTTGACCAGCCTCGTGATGAGCTATCCAAACATATTCTCTTTTGGTTTGGTGTCAATTTCTGTTTGATAATTGTGCTGTGAATACCACGTGGTAGGTGTTACTTAAATGTAACCCACTGTAAACCTTTTCATGGTATTGCAAGGGATCTAATACTTGTTTTGGGTCCTGCACCACCTTTTCTGTGCTTTCACAAATAGTGGGAAGTGCACTTCTGAACAAACATGCTTCTTATTTGCTAAATTGGTCTTAGCAGGACCACTAACAGTTGAACAGTGGGTGCTACACAATTTCTGAACTGCTAACTTCTCGTTGACACCTGATTTAATGCAAAAGATGACAAGGCACTGCTCAAAGAGCACTAATACATTTGTCTGGTGCCTGGCTTACATCTCCAGCTACCCAATCAGTACGTCAAATTATCCATCCATTTGCTGTTTTATGATACCTTGCTGTTGTCAAATCAGCTGCTGCATTTTCTGCACAAGAACAATACATTCAATAGCAATAAGGATATTGATCCTATCCTTGAGCTGAAATCTCTGGGTTCAAGTCTTTCTCCAGGACGTGTTGACCCTGAAAGAAGTGTTCATGATGTAACAAAACAGGTTGATAACAGAGAGATTCCTGGTCAGCCAACCATGCTTGATGTGGAGTGGAGCACCTCAAATTATAACGACTCGTCACACTCTATAACAGACAGAGCTGCTCGTAGTCCTCTGACAATAATGGATAATTATTAGGCAGATCAAAGGGCAAATAATCTACCAAAAAAAACGGGGAAACGTGGTCCAAAAGTGCATTTTGTCTTGTGATATTGCATTGCCAATATTCCCATCTGTTGACATGTAGAGTGTGCAGAAAAAGCATGGAATGCTACAGTGCATGATGTCTCCATTTTTAATGCTTCATTATCGTTTGCTTTATTATTCTGATTTTGAACATTTAATGAGAATTCGCTAAAAGCTGTTAGCCAGCTGCTACTTTATGATTTAAAGGTGTCTGTTTCATAGGTACATTTTCAAACCATTTGTTAAACTATTTAAAATGTAACCTCCCTTTAAAAAGAAACTTGAAGAAAAGGTACATTTTATTCCATGTGGAATCCTAAAAGTGAACCGCTGAGCAGGTTGTGTGATTCCATACAGGTTGCTGGGGAATAAAAGAAACACAGGTGGCAAGGTAAGCCTCCAGACAGTCAGTTAGAAAGCAGCCTGGGAGCAGTAGCTGATCAGTCAGAAGCAATGTGTAATTAACGACAAGGAACGCAGTTGTGGCTGGAACTCGTCATGTGAAAGACCACAGTGTTTGTGCCACCTCTCATGTTAGCACACAGTTGAGTAGTTACTGCACTTTCAGTGTTCTGAACATTGTTCTTTCAGTGCCACAATTTCCAAGAATAAGAGTACAAATAATCAATGGTTTATCAATCCGTATAACAAAGTAAGGTGCTGCATTTTATCCTTTGTCTCAATATGCTCACAAAAGTGAAAACAAACAATTTAGTTAGTGTGTCTAATTATCAATTATTTCATCCTGTGCCAATATATTTGTACTCAAATCAGGCCGATTGATGCAAATTAGAATGGAATATAATCCTCCAAAATTTGTTAAAAGGCACCAAGTGATTTCCTCCAGCTCTACACTGTGTTACCGAGAGCTTTTATATGTCTGGGCAATACTTCAATGGCTTTAGATTGGATAAGGATACATCCAATCCAAGCTAGGTTAATGTATGCTCATCCGTGCCAACTTCAACCCCACCCCAATGCCTTAAAATCCTTTTCGGTGCTCAAAACAAAGCTGCTGGACAGTGGTTTGTCTCGAGTTCAACTGGAGTAATTTCTTGCCAGACATGCAGTGACTGCTGTGATTGTACTGTTTATTTTCAGATTCGGAGTAACAGGATCATAGATGCAGGGTTTTATATTGAAAATAATGACTCTTAATGCCTACTTTCACATGGAATACAGGGAGAACTAGCTATGTGGATGCAGAACTGACTCAAAGATAGAAGACAGAGGGTAGTGGTGGAAGGTTGCTTTTTCAGACTGGAGCCCTGTGATAGCAGTGTGCCACGAGGCTTGGTGCTGGGTTTGATCAATTGAATAATAAAGGAGAATTGGGTGGCCAAATGGGGATCACTCTTGTTCCTAATTCCTAATGGCCTTAATTTGCCAGTGGTGATTAGCGAGGAAAACTTCATTTATTTAGCACCTATTAAAACTGAAACCATCCCAAATCACTAACATTAATTAATTGTTTTAGAATTGTAGTCAGTCGTTAGATAGCAGTTCTGATACAGCTAATGCTGAAGTTGCATTAACTCCACCCAACATGATGTCATCTCCAAGTCTTTGAATGGAGAAACAGATTTGCACGAGGTCCTGTTGAAGGCAAATGTAACGTGGCTGGCTCATGATAATTGTAATTTGTGCTGAACTAGTTATTGCTGTTTGTGCCTATTTGCTGCCATCAATGAAAGATAACCTTGTTATATAAGGGAAGAGTCTGTTCTTGCGTAGACCCTTTATGGTCTCTCTGTTATCACCATAAAAGGAGAGCCCTTTGACTCCGGCATATAAGATATTATTGACCGGAATGAGTCACCTTCTGCTACAAGTGGTGTTAACTAGAAGATATGACATGCTGGCAGCACCCACATCTGATAATAGGAAACACAGAGACTAAATTGTGCACAGCAAGGCTCCACAAACAACAATGAATTCAATGAACAGATTAAATGTTTTAGTGATGTTAGTCTGGGATGTTTTTTGTCTGATTTACTACACTTACTACATCCCCTTCATACAGAGGATCATCCTAGTGAACCTCCCCCGAAATACCTCTTAAATGAGAAGTCCAAAATTGCTTACAGTAATCCGGATGTGGTCTCATCAGCACTTGATGCATTTACAGTAAGACTTCCTACTCTCATATGCCAATCCTGTTGAAATAAGGGCCAACGTTCCAATAGCCTTCCTGATTACCAGCTGCACCTTTCTGATGTCTACTTCAGAAAGCTGGCTAGCCTTGATTTAATGCCTCAACCACAAGATAGCACCTGAGGTTGTAAAGACACTATATATCATGGAATGTATTCTTTCCTACCAGCAATTATCTGAAAAAGTACGTACTGGTGCTAATGCACAGATTCCATGTACCACCATGATAGGGTATCTCCAAATCAAAGCACAATAGAACTAAAAGTCCCTACTGTAATTGAAGAACAAATAGCAGCCTCATCCAAGAGAGGACTTAAACATTATTAACATTTAATCATATTTGTGAATTGAATATTACCTTTCTGTAAACCTTATAAGAAAGCTAAAATTGCAGCAGGGGTATTTGAAAACATGTGACTTTAGAGCTGAGAGATAGTAGGAGCTGCTGATGCTGGTGTCTGAGATAACAAGGTGTAGAGTTGGATGAACACAGCAGGCCAGGCAGCATTGGAGGAGCAGGAAGGCTGACGTTTCAGGTCTGGACCCTTCTTCAGAAATGGGGGAGGGGAAGGGGACTCTGAAATAAATGGAGAGAGGGGGAGGTGATGATGGAAGTTGGATAGAGGAGCCTTCCAGATAGGTGGAGAGAAAACCAACAGGTCAGGGAGGCGGGGATGGAGCCAGTAAAGGTGAGTGCAGGTAGGCAGTTGGGATGGGGGCTGGTCAGTTGGAAGGGTGTGTGGGAGGAAAGACAGACAGGCCAAGGAGGCAGGGACGAACTGGGCTGGTTTTGGGATGCAGTGGGGGCAGGGGTAAGATTTTGAAGCTTGCGAAGTCTACATTGAGACCATTGGGCTGCAAGGTTCCCAAGCAGAATATGAGTTGCTGTTCTCCAGTTTTCGGGTGGCATCATTGTGGCACAGGAGGAGACCCAGGATGGACATGTCATCCAAGGAATGGGAGGGGAGTGTTGAAGTGGTTCCCAACTGGGAGGTACAGTTGTTTGTCACGATTCGAGAGTAGGTGCTCCACAAAGCAGGCTCCAAGCCTCCACTTGGTTTCCCTGATGTAGACGAGGTCACATCAGGAACAGTGGATACAATATACCATATTAGCAGATGTGCAGGTGAACATCTGTCTAATGTGGAAGGTTTTCATGGGGCCTGGGTTGGGCGTGGGGGGGGGGGGCGCGTGGTGTGAGGGCAGGTGTCACACTTCCTGCGGTTACAGGGAAAAGTACTGGGGTGGTGGGGCTAGTGGGGAGTGTGGAGCGGATGAGAAAGTCACGGAGAGAATGGTCCCTCCAGAAGGCAGATAAAGGTGGGGGAGAAAAATGTCCTTTGGAAGTGGGGTCAGATTGCAGATGGTGGAAGTGGCAGAAGATGATGCGTTGAATCTGGATGTTGGTGGGTTGGTATGTGAGGACGAGGGAAATTCTGTCCTTGTTGTTACAGGGAGGGGATGTGAGGGATGATTTGTGGGAAACGGCGGTCGAGGGCATTTTCAACCACTGTGGAGGGGAAATTGTGGTCCTTGAAAAATGAGGACTCCCTGGGATGAGGGAGTCAGTAGGCAGAAATAGATATCGGTTGCCAGACATGGAAACAGAGAGGTCAAGGAAGGAGAAAGAGGTGTCGGAGATGGTCCAGGTGAACATTATTTTGTGGTGGAACGTGCCAGTAAAGTAGAAGAACTGTTTGAGCACCTCATGGGAGCACGAGGCAGCGCCGATACAGTCATCAGTGTAACAGAGGAAGAGGTGGGGGAATGGGGCCTGTGTAGGTGCGGAAGAGGGACTGTTCCATGTAACCTACAAAGAGGCAGGCATAGCTTGGGCCCAGGCAGGTTCCCATGACCAAGCCCTTTGACTGTAGGAAATGGGAGGAGTTGAAGAGGATGTTGTTAAGAGTGAGGACAAATTCGGCTAAGTGGATAAGGGTGTCGATGGAGGGGGACTGGTCGGGCCGGCGGGAGAGGTAGAAGCGGAGGGCCTTTAGGCTATCTGCATGGGGACTGAAAGTTTATAGGGACTGGATGTCCATGGCAAAGATGAGGTGTTGAGGGCCAGGGAATCAGAAGTTTTGGAGGAGGTGGAGAGCGTGGGTGGTGTCACGGATGTAGGTAGGGAGTTCCTGGGCCAAGGGGGAGAAAATGGTATCGAGATAGGTGGAGATAAGTTCAGTGGGGCAGGAGCAGGCAGAGACATGGGTTGACCAGGGCAGTCAAGTTTGGGGATTTTGGGAAGGAGATCGAAGTGGGCAGTGCAGGGTTGGTGAACAATAAGGTTGGAGGCTGTTGGTGGGAGGTCACCTGAGGTGATGAGGTTGTGGATGGTTTGGGAGATGATGGTTTGGTGGTCGGGGTTGGGGTCATGATCCAGGGGGCAGTAGGAGGAGGCGTCAGCGAGTTGGCGCCTGGCCTCAGCGATGTAGAGGTCAGTGCACCATGCTACAACTGTGCCTCCCTTGTCCGCGGGTTTGATGGTGAGTTTGGGATTGGAGCAGAGGGAGCGGAGGACTGCACGTTCTGTGGGGGAGAGGTTGAGGTGATTGATGTCATGATGGCAGTTGGAGATGAAGAGTTCGAGGAAGGGTAGGAGGCCTGGGGGTGGTGTCCAGGAGGATGGGGTGTGTTGGAGGTGGGAGAAAGGGTCAGTAGAGAGAGGTTTACGCTCGCAATTAAGGAAGTAAGCGCAGAGGCGGTGGACAAACTGTTCAATATCTAGGTGTGAGCTGCATTCGTTGACATTCTGGTGGAGGAGGATAAAGTTGAGTCCTTTACTGAGGACTCACCGTTCATCCTCAGTGAGGGGGAGGTCTGGGGGGGTGATGAAGACCCGGCAGGGCAGCCCTGATTTTAGAGGAGATAGGGATAGATGGCTAACCAAGTACGCTACCAGCTGAGCTGGGAAAGAAGGTCAAAAAGAACAGCCCCTGAAATATTAACCTCAGGAAGTAACGTATCCAATTTGACACTTTCTGTGAATCTGTGTGTGGGGAGGGATCCAGTTGGTGAGAAATGCTGACAGTCACAGACATGGGAACAGTGGTAATGAGGAAAATAGAGTTTCCACCTAGAAGGTGTTTTGAGGGTAACTCCATGGAAAGATCTCAGCTGGTGCATTTCCCTGGACAGAAAGTAGAGCTTTCTGATTCTGCAGGCTGCGTTAGGAAAGATTGCCTCATAACACAAACTAGTGAGATAATCCTCTTACTGTTACCAAATGTGCAACTTTACTGATTTTGAAGTCTGCTGCATATGAAGCTTTTGATTTTAAAATGTGAAAATATTTGTGATTGTAACTATTTCAATAAGCCTGAGCCCAAATTATGCAGAGAGATCCATTAACTGCTATTTGACCATTGAAACAACATAAATTGCTGGAGAAACTCAGCAAGGCTGGTAGCATCTGTGGAGAGAAAGCAGAGTTAACATTTTGAGTCTAGTGACCGTTGTTATGATCTTCCAGTTCTGAAGAAGGAACTGCAAACATTAAAGATAACAAACTGTGGGGCTGGATGAGCACAAAAAAGGACGTTTCGGGCCTAGACCCTTCAACAGAAAAGGGGACGGAGAGAGGATTCTGAAATAAATGGGGAGAGAGGGGGAGGCGGACTGAAAATGATTACAGGAGAAGATAGGTGGAGAGGAGAGTATGGGTGGGGAGGTAGGGACGGGATAGGTCAGCCTGGGAAGGACGGACAGGTCAAGGAGGCAGGATGAGGTTAGTAGGTGGGAAATAGAGGTGCGGCTTGAGGTGGGAGATGGGGATAGGTGAGAGGAAGAACAGGTTAGGCAGGCGGGGACGAGCTGGGCTGGTTTTGGGATGCAGTGGGGGAAGGGAGATTTTGAAGCTGGTGAAATCCACATTGATACCATTGGGCTGCAGGGTTCCCAAGTGGAATATGAGTTGCTGTTCCTGCAACATTCAGGTGGCATCATTATGGCACTGCAGGAGGCCCAGGATGGATATACCATCTAAGGAATGGGAGGGGGAGTTGAAATGGTTCACGACTGGGAGGTGCAGTTGTTTACTGTGGACTGAGCCAATGTAGAGGAGGCCACAATGGGTATAGCAGGTGCAGTATACCATATTGGCAGATGTGCAGGTGAGCATCTGCTTGATGTGGAAAGTCATCTTGGGGCCTGGGATGGGGGTGAAGGAGGAGGTGTGGGGGCAAGTGTAGCACTTCCTGCAGTTGTAGGGGAAAGTGCCGGGTGTGTTGGGATTGGAGGGGAGCGTGGAGCAGACAAGGGAGTCCCGGAGAGAGTGGTCTCTCTGGAAGGCAGACAAGAGTGGTGTTGGAAAAATGTCTTTGGTGGTGGGGTCGGATTGTGGATGGCAGAAGTGTCGGAGGATGATGTGTTGTATCCGGAGGTTGGTGGGGTGGTATGTGAGGACTAGGGGGGATTCCCTTTGGGCGGTTGTTGTGGGGGTGGGGTGTGAGGGATGTGTTGCGGGAAATGCGGGAGACATGGTTGAGGGCGTTCTCGACCACCGCGGTGGGGAATTTGCAGTCCTTGAAGAACAAGGACATATGGGATGTGCGGGAGTGGAATGCCTCATCCTGGGAGCAGATGCGGCAGAGGCAAAGAAATTGGGAATAGGGGATGGAATTTTTGCAGGAGGGTGGGTGGGAGGAGGTGTAATCCAGGTAACTGTGGGAGTCAGTGGGCTTGAAATGGACATCGGATTGTAGGTGGTTGCTTGAGGTGGAGACAGGAAGGCGAGGGATGTGTTGGAGATGGTCCAGGTGAACTGAAGGTTGAGCTGGAAGGTGTTGGTGAAATGGATGAACTGTTCGAGCTGCTCTTGGGAGCATGAAGTGGTGCCAATACAGTCATCAATGTAATGGAGGAAGAGGTGAGGCTTGGGGCCTACGTAGGTGTGGAAGAGGGACTGTTCCACATAACCTACAAAGAGGCAGGCATAGCTTGGGCCCATGCGGGTACCCGTGGCCACCCCCTTTGTCTGTAGGAAGTGGGAGGAATCGAAAGAGAAGTTCTTGAGGGTGAGGAAGAGTTTGGCTAGGCAGATGAGGATGTCACTGGAGGGGGACTGGTTGGGTCTGCGGGGCAGGAAGAAGCGGAGGGCCTTTAGGCTATCTGCATGGGGAATGCAGGTGTATCAGGACTGGACATCTATAGTAAAAATGAGGTGCTGGGGACTGGGGAATTGGAAGGTCTGGAGGAGGTGGAGGGCATGGGTGGTGTCACGGACATAGGTAGGGAGTTCCTGGACCAAGGGGGAGAAAATGGAGTCCAGATAGGTGGAGATGAGTTTGGTGGGGCAGGACTAGGCGGAGACAATAGGTCGAACAGGGCAGGCGGGTTTGTGGATTTTGGGAAGGAGATAGAGGCGGGCCGTTCGGGGTTGGGGAACAATGAGGTTGGAGGCTGTTTCACCATCCTCCTAGACCTTGCCCTGACAGAAGATGAACAGTCAGTCCTCAGTAAAGGGCTCACCTTTGTCCCCCTCCACCCACACATCAACGAATGCCACTCACGTCTGGACATGAGCAATTTTCTCCCACCTCCAACACAAGCCCTCCTCCTGGACACCACCCCTCGGCCTCCCACCCTCCCTTGACCTCTTCATCTCCAACTGCTGTCAAGACATCCACCACCTCAACCCCTCCATCCCTCTCACCCACTCCAACCTCTCCCCCGCAGAATGTGCCGTCCTCCACTCCCTCTACTCCAATCCCAACCTCACCATCAAACCCACAGACGAGGAAGCGCAGTGGTAGTATGGCGCACTGACCTCTACATCGCTGAGGCCAAGTGCCAACTCTCTGACACCTCCTCCTACCGCTCCCTGGATCATGACCCCACCCCCGACCACCAAACCATCATCTCCCAAACCATCCATGACCTCATCACCTCAGGTGACCTCCCACCCACTGCCTCCATCCTGGGCTTCCTGCACTGCCATAATGATGCCACCCTAGGTTGCAGGAACAGAAACTCATATTCCACTTGGGAATGCTGCAGCCTAATGGTATCACTGTGGATTTCACCAGTTTCAAAATATCCCCCTCCCCCACTGCATCCGAAAACCAGCCCAGCTCATCCCTGCCTGCCTAACCTGTTCTTCCTCTCACCTATCCCCTCCTCCACCTCAAGCCGCATCTCCATTTCCTACCTACTAACCTCATCCCGCCCCCTTGACCTATCCGTCCTCCCCGGACTGACCTATCTCCGCCCTACCTCCCCACCCATATTCCTCTCCACCTATCTTCTCCTCTATCCATCTTCAGTCCGCCTCCCCCTCCCTCCCTATTTATTTCAGAATCCTCTCCCCATCCCATTTTTCTGATGAAGGGTTTAGGCCCAAAATGTCAGCTTTTGTGCTCCTAAGATGCTGCTTGGCCTGCTGTGTTCATCCAGCTCCACAATTTGTTATCTTGGATTCTCTAGCATCTGCTGTTCCCATTATCTCTGACTGCAAACATTAAATCTGCTTTCTCTCCACAGGTGTTGCCAGACCTGTCAATTTCTTCAGCAACTTCTGTTATTATTTTCAGATTTCCAACATTCCAACAGTTATTTGTTTTATTTGCTTGACAATTGGCTTTGGAAGATGGCGTAAAATAGCTCGCCCAATTGGACAAAATAAAACTGGGAAGTTTGCAATGTGTGCTAGAACCAAGAACACCATTTTGCACAATTGCCCAAAGTCAAAATTAGCCCCAGGTAATTTTCTTGCCCACCACAACAGTAATGATGCTAGATGAACGGGATACAAGGTGAAAAAAAAACAAGGTTAGTGCTTGTTTATCCCAAGGTACTGAACAAAATTACAATATCATATAATGTCCTAGTGAACATTTTTCATAGCTCACTGGGGATTGTATAAATATCACATGACCAGAGAAAAATCACTCAAGCCTCGTTTAAAGAACGATTTAATTCAAATCTTTAAAGTTAAACTCCAGTAAATCTGACCTCTGTGGTAGGAGGGTTAATGGAAAACAGGACTAGCATTGCTCTGATCATCATGTAGAAGTTCAAGGGGTATACTCTGTGGCTTCAGAAAACTGTGACCGTATTTGATAAATCTATCCTGTCTTTTGAACAGTAAATCAAGGTGACATTGTGAATAACTCCTAAGTGGTTTACAAGAAGAGTTTTTAATAGATCATCTCATGAGGATGATGTACAATCATTAGGTTTGGCAATGTGAAGAGAGAAATAGCAAATTCAATCATAAAATTGGTCAAAGGACTGTTAAAAGAGGAAAGATTTAAATAGACAGGTACTCAGTGAGATCTAGTAGAAGTGAGATGACAAATATTTGGTGAGGGACTGTGATCTGTGACACTCTGGCATCCATTCAAATTTTCTGTTTTTCTTTGTCAAATTCGTTAAAAGTACAACAGTGCTGAAGTCTGGAACAAATGTGTGATAAAATCCACTCATGCCACTATAACACTGAATTTTAAATTTTGCCCTAGACGTGGGAACATTCAAAATAACCCTTAATTTCATTTCTCAAGTTGTTTATTGGTCTTGTTCCACAATGTGGCTCAAATACATTACCTTTACATTGGCAAATTCACTCTTAGCCACACATTGACTATAAAAATCCAATCAAGCAGTCCAATCAAGTGATGTAACTGTTCTTCCCAAGTTTGACTAAAACCAAACATTATTAAGCAAACATGACATAGCCCTTCAATGATTTTATTCGTGAATCTTTGAAATGGTACTGGTACATCTTTCATTCCAATTGCATGACTTTGCATTGATAAGGTTTGTCTGGTGTTACAAAATCTTTGTTTCTGTCAATCAACAGAGCTAGCCAGTATCCTTTTAGCATATTGATTTTTATGACAAAACATGTGAGTCCAACTCATTTGATGCAGTCCTGCAATAACATCATGAACAAGGGGAGGCAATGGCCTAGTGAAATTGTTGTTGGACTGTTAATCAGAGACCCAGATAGCATCCTGGGTACCTGGGTTCAAAGCCCACCATAGCAGATGGTGGAATTTGAATTCAATAAATATCTGGAATTAAGAATCTGATTATTACGGGAAAACCCATCTGGTTCACTAATGCCCTTCCTTTAGGGAAGGAAACTGCCATCCTTACCTGGTCTACATGGGACTCGGGACCCACAGGAATGTTCCCAATGGGCAATAAATGCTGCCTAGCCAGAGACACCCTCATTCTGTGAATGATTAGGAATTAAAAACAGCCAAACACCACTTCTCCTGGCCTCTTACAATGAATCAATTTATCATTCTGTAATAATTTTCATTGGTCAGCATGATGGCTTCCTGGAAGATGAAACAGGATGATATCTCATCTTTTAAGTACCTCCATTCTTTTTCCAACCTGACTCCTGGAGTGCCATCAATTGACATTACAAGATGGAAGCAACAGAGTGGGCAAAGTTCGGACTTTGAGCTCGGGGCTCATCCACTCCTCTTCTTTTACTCTTATCCCTTCCTTTCTTCTTTATTTTTCTCTCTTTCTTTTGTTTGTTTTTCACTTTTTTTTTTACTTACCTTCTAGAGAGAGCTCAGTTGTGGAGGCAACAGCATCAGGGTCCAGAGTGGGCCTTTAGCACTCGGCAACAAGATGAGTGGTGAGCTGGGCAGAACCCTAGCGGTCAACGGCATTGCAGCGTTGTTGAGGTCCTGACTGCTCGGTGGTGAGGTGCCCGGTGAGCCCAGATGTGGCTGTCGGCAAGATAGCAGCATGGAGGAGATTGAGCCCGGTGCAGGGGAGAGAACCAGCCCAGTGTGGGGTGTCTGCAGGCCCATGGCTAAAGATGGACTGAACCTTTAACTTTATTCTTCTACTTTGTACCTAAGATTTTGTACTTCGGTGCCTTTGTATCTAAGATGGCACCAGGAATAACAACTTTGTGCACATGTCGCTGTGCTTCTGTATCCCTGTACTTGAATATACTTGACAGTAAACCTGATCCAAACTGTAATTTCTGACTCGATCTCTAGTTGAGCTTTATCTCTTTTTCACTCCCTACTTCTTTCACAGACATAAGTACACTTCTCCCCTGACTATCATCTCTGTCATTATATCTTTTCAATATGTTAACAGTGAATCTTTTCTCCTGTCCGGACTATTCACTACATAACGCGTGCCATTGGGTTTCTTTTTGGTTTGCATGTTCCAGTAAACCCTGCTTTCAATGGTGCTCTGAAGACAGGTAACAACGCTAATAACCTTGCCTATTGCAATAAATTTTGGAACATTGACCTTTTCATCTGCTCTATCATTTTCATTGTTTGTTCAGCACCTTTCAAATACTTTTGAGCCAACTCTAGGGTTTTGGTCAGTTTCTCTGTAAAATTCAAAACATAGGCTGGAAGCATAATCTCTGAGCTTTGGTTAATCAATTTCTCTTTAATCAATTTAAGTGGTCCTCTCATCACATGTCTATGTAATGGTGGACTCATTAGAGTGCCCCTAATTGCAAATAGTAACAAAGCAATTCCCTTATCCTAATCGTTAGGACATTTGTCATAATAAGCTCTTTTTATCTTTAAAGTTTAATGCCACCTTTCCACTGCCCCTTGTAATTGTGGGTGATATGTAGAAGATGTAAACAGTTTTGTTCCCAAACTACTAATCGTATCTTTGAGTATTTGCAATATAAAATTTGAATCTTGATCTGATTTGTATTTTTTTGTTTAATTCTTACCTTGCAAAATTTTGAACATTTCCACCACTCTTTTTTTCAATAACTTTTTTCTAAAGGCAATGCATTAGGAAATGAACAGGAACATCCATACACATTAAACATTCCCATTCCTGATTTTAGGCAGGATTCTTATACAGTCTATTAACACCTTGTTGAATGATTTTTCAAAACCTGGTATTAGAATTAAAGGTTTAACCGAGGGTTGGGTTTCCCCACTACCTAAACTGTGTGGCAAAATTTGACACTGTTCGTATGTAATCCTGGCCAATAAAGATGTTTTAATGTCTTGGAATAGATCTGTAACTTGGGTTGTGGGTGTTGAGGTTGGTTGGCTCACTGAGCTGGTTTGTTCCGCAGACGTTTCATTACCGTGCTTGGTAACATCCTCAGTGCAGCCTCTGATGAAGCTTCGGTGTGTTTTCCCGCCTGGCTTTTAAACTCTGGTGTCCATTGCGATGGAGTGCCTCACTTCTGGGTTTCCTCCGTAGTGGAATGTATATGGGATCGAGTTCAATGTGTTTATTAATAGCCTGCTTCATGGAGTGCCATGCTTCCAGGACTTTTTGTGCTTGCCTCCGTCTAGCCTGTCCCAGGATCTTGGTGTTGTCACAGTCAAAGTCATGGTTCACTTTGCCCATGTGGATTGAGATGATCTCTTTTAATTTTGTCTTGCTTTGTTTGTGTTTTTCCTCACTTTCCATCTTTGTCTGTTTGCCCTCCCTTTCCATTTCAAGTTTTCTTAACTTGGTGGTCCTCAGTTTTCTTTCTCTTCCAATTGAGTATTTTCATTTCTAATAGCATATAAGATGATTCCAGCCATGAAAGCCCAATTTCAGGTTTTGTTTTTTTCAATTCTAAATGTTGGATAATCACTTGAAGCATCTCATTCTATGGAGATCCTGCTTTTATTCTGCCTTCAGTTATCTGTTAAATGTCTCAGTTTAGCTTCAGCCAAAGATTGTAAATAGTCCACTGTTATATCTTCTACTTCCAGAAAACTCTTAGCATCAGACAAAACCCTCAATACCCTCTGTCTAATAGACTTCACGATGCAACTGCTCTGCTGTCATGTATCTGTGAACTCAAGAGAATCCAATTGTTATGATTCCAGCTAATGTTATGACTGGACAAGATGGGATCACAGACTGAAATGTGGCCTAAAGATCTGATTTTATTTTTTTCTGATTTTAATGATGTGGTTTCTCATCGATGCATAAAGCATTCAATGATGCGGATTTGTTTTCAAAGAACAGCAGTGTATAATGCAAAAGAAATGAAGATAAAATAGAACACTTAGCTGTAGCTTCAACTCCCAGTTTGGCGAATCTGATTGCCTCTCCCGTGAGCCCTCATACAACTGAGCATCAACTTTGTCCGCTTCAAATAAACCTTTTAGAGTCTTAATCAAACTCTTCCAAAAATTTGAAAGCAAACTCCTAACACTGAGGTAACCTATTTCTCAACAATTCTAAACTATTTCCCTTCTTTAGGAGCAGCTATTTTATACAACCAAATTCAGCCAAAACTGCAAACTCAGATGCCAAGCCATTTTTTTTTCAAACTATGTGCCTTTACCATCCTCTGCCAAACTTGACTACCGTTTCAGCATCTTAGATAACAAAGGCAGCTCTCAGCAGTTCTTAAACACACTATCTCCTTAAATTCCTCTCTTGTTTATCAGTGGCAGCAGCATGAGCCAGAGTGTTGACAGGAAGGTAAGGTTGTTTTTTTTCTCTCTCTCTCTCTCTCTCTCTCTCTCTCTCTCTCTCTCTCTCTCTCTCTCTCTCTCTCTCTCTCCAGTATATCTATTTGGGTGCTTGCTTTACCCGAAACACAATTTGGGTAGTGTCTCCCACCCATCCTTCTCCTCGAACCAAAAAAATGGTGCTGAGCACCGATTTGTGTGTTTTTCTTTAAATAGTCTGTTTTTGGGAATTCAGAACATTGGAAATGGATGTTGGGGCAGCTGCATGCTCCTCCAGTAGGATGTGGGAGGGAAGGGTCACCATTCGTGTCCCCACTGATGTCATCCGTGGGAAGTACACCCAACTCCAACTCCTCGGATACCGCATTAGGGAACTGGAACTGGAGCTGGATGAACTTCGGATCATCCGGGAGGCAGAGGGGTTGATAGAGAGGAGTTGTAAGGAGGTGGTCACACCCAAGGTACAGGAAAAAGGTAGCTGGGCGACTGTCAGGAAGGGGAAGGGGAATGGGCAAACAGTGCATGGATCCTCTGTGGCCATTCCCCTCAATAACAAGTATACCATTTTGGATACTGTTGGGGGGGGGACAACTTACCAGGGGTAAGCCATGGGGTACAGGTCTCTGGCACAGAGTCTGTCCCTGTTGCTCAGAAGGGAAGGGGGGAGTGGAGGAGAGCATTAGTCATTGGGGACTCCATAGTTAGGGGGACAGATAGGAGATTCTGTGGGAACGAGAGAGACTCGCGGTTGGCGTGTTGCCTCCCAGATACCAGGGTCTGTGATGTCTCTGATAGTGTTTTTGGGATCCTTAAGGGGGAGGGGGAGCAGCCCCAAGTTGTGGTCCACAGAGGCACCAACGACAAAGGTAGGGAAAAGGGATGGGGATGTAAGGCAGAAATTCAAGGAGCTAGGTAGGAAGCTTAGAGCGAGAACAAGCAGAGTTGTTATGTCTGGTTTATTTCCCATACCACATGCCAGTGAGGCGAGGAATAGGGAGAGAGAGCAGTTGAACACGTGACTAGAGGGATGGTGCAGGATGGAGGGATTCAGAAACCTGGATAATTGGGACTCATTCTAGGGTAGGTGGGACCTCTCAAAACAGGATGGGCTACACCTGAACCAGAGGGGTACCAATATCCTGGAGGCAAAATTTGCTAATGCTCTTCGGGAGGATTTAATCTAATTCAGCAGGGGGATGGAAACCTGATTTGTAGCGCCAGTGTACAGGAGATCGAGAATGGTGAGGTCATGAATGAGGTTTCAAGGTCACAGGAGTGTACCAGCAAGCAAGAAGTTGGTTTGAAGTGTGTCTACTTCAATGCCAGGAGCGTCCGAAATAAGGTGGGTGAACTTGCAGCATGGGTTGGTGCCTGGGACTTCGATGCTGTGGCCATTTCAGAGACATGGATAGAGCAGGGACAGGAATCGTTGTTGCAGGTTCCGGGGTTTGGATATTTCAGTAAGATCAGGGAAGGTGGTAAAAGAGGCGGAGGTGTGGCATTGTTAGTCAAGGACAGTAATAAGGTGGTAGAAAGGGCATTTGATGAGGACTTGTCTACTGAGGTAGTATAGGCTGAGATTAGAAACAGAGAAGGAGAGGTCACCCTGTTGGGAGTTTTCTATAGGCCTCTGAGAAGTTCCAGACATGTAGAGGAAGTGATTGCAAAGATGATTCTAGATAGGAGCAAAAGCAACAGGGTAATTGTTATGAAGGACTTTAACTTTCCGAATATTGACTGGAAGTGCTATAGTTTGAGCGCTTTAGATTGGTTAGTTTTTGTCCAATGTGCGCAGGAGGGTTTCCTGACACGGTATGTGGACAGGCCAACAAGAGACGAGGCCACATTGGATTTGGTACTGCGTAATGAACCAGGCCAGGTGTTAGATTTGGATGCACTTTGATGATAGTGACCACAATTCGGTTATGTTTACTTTAGTGACGGAAAGGGATAGGTATAAACTGCAGGTCAGGAGTTATAGCTGGGGGAAAGGCAATTATGAGGTGATTAGGCAAGATTTAGGATGCATAGGATGGGGAAGGAAACTGCAGGGGCTGGACACAATTGAAATGTGGAGCTTGTTCAAGGAACAGCTACTGCGTGTCCTTGATAAGTTTGTACCTGTCAGGCAGGGAGGAAGTGGTCGAGCGAGGGAACCGTGGTTTACTAAAGAAATTGAATCTCTTGTCAAGAGGAAAAAGGAGGCTTACATAAAGATGAGGCGTGAAGGCTCAGTTAGGGTGCTTGAGAGTTACAAGTTAGCCAGAAGGACCTAAAGAGAGAGCTAAGAAGAGCCAGGAGGGGACGTGAGAAACCTTTGGCAGGTGGGATCCAAGGAAAACCCTGAAGCTTTCTATAGGTATGTCAGGAATAAAAGAATGACTAGGGTAAGATCAGGGCCAGTCAAGGACAGTAGTGGGAAGTTGTGCATGAAGTCCGAAGAGATAGGAGAGGCGCTAAATGAATGTTTTTCGTCGGTATTTACACAGGAAAAAGACAATGTTGTCAAGGGGAATACTGAGATACAGGCTATTAGACTAGATGGGATTAAGGTTCATAAAGAGGAGGTGTTAGCAATTCTGGAAAGTGTGAAAATAGATAAGTCCCCTGGGCTGGATGGGATTTATCCGAGGATTCTCTGGGAAACAAGGGAGGAGATTGCAGAGCCTTTGGCTTTGATCTTTATGTTGTCATTGTCTACAGAAATAGTGCCAGAAGACTGGAGGATAGCAAATTTGTCCCCTAGTTCAAGAAGGGGAGTAGAGGTAATTATAGACCAGTGAACCTTACTTTGTTTGTGGGTAAAGTGTTGGAGAGGATTATAAGAGATAGGATTTATAATCATCTAGAAAGGAATAATTTGATTAGGGATAGTCAACACGGTTTTGTGAAGGGTAGGTCGTGACACAAACCTTGTTGAGTTCTTTCAGAAGGTGACCAAACAGATGGATGGGGGTAAAGCAGTTGATGTGGTGTATATGGATTTCAGTAAAGCATTTGATAAGGATGCTCACAGTAGGCTATTGCAGAAAAATACAGATGCGTGGGATTGAGGGTGGTTTAGTGGTTTGAGTCAGAAATTGGCTAGCTATAAGAAGACAGAGGGTGGTGGTTGATGGGAAATGTTCATCCTTGAATTCAGTTACTAGTGCTGTACCACAAGGATCTGTTTTGGGGCCACTGCTGTTTGTCATTTTTATAAATGACCTGGATGAGGGTGTAGAATGATGGGTTTGTAAATTTGCGGATGACACTAAAGTCAGTGGAGTTGTGGCTAGTGCGGAAGGATGTTGTAGGTTGCAGTGGGACATAGATAAGCTGCAGATCTGGGCTAAGAGGTGGCAAATGGAGTTTAATGCAGAAAAATGTGAGGTGATTCACTTTGGAAGGAGTAACAGGAATACAAAGTACTGGGCTAATGGTATGATTCTTAGTAGTGTGGATGAGCAGAGAGATCTTGATGTCTACGTGCATAGATCCCTGAAAGTTGCCACCCAGGTTGATAGGGTTGTTAAGAAGGTGTACAGTGTGTTAGGTTTTATTGGTAGAGGGATTGAGTTTTGGAGCTACGAGGTCATGTTGCAGCTGTACAAAACTCTGGTGCTGCCGCACTTGGAGTGTTGCATACAGTTCTGGTCACCACTTTATAGGAAGGATGTGGAAGCATTGGAAAGGGTGCAGAGGAGACTTACCAGGATAATAAAGTGTGAAGCTGGATGAACACAGGAGGCCAAGCAGCATCTCAGGAGCACAAAAACTGACGTTTTGGGCCTAGACCCTTCATCAGAGAGGGGGATGGGGTGAGGGTTCTGGAATAAATAGGGAGAGAGGGCCATCTCCAACACATCCTTCACCTTCCTGGACCTCTCAGTCTCCATCTCAGGCAACCAGCTTGTAACTGATGTCCATTTCAAGCCCACCGACTCCCAAAGCTACCTAGAATACACCTCCTCCCACCCACCCTCCTGCAAAAATTCCACCCCCTATTCCCAATTCCTCCGCCTCCGCCACATCTGCTCCCACGATGAGGCATTCCACTCCCGCATATCCCAGATGTCCAAGTTCTTCAAGAACCGCAACTTTCCCCCCGCAGTGGTCGAGAACGCCCTTGACCGCGTCTCCCGCATTTCTCGCAAAACATCCCTCGCACCCCGCCCCCACCACAAACGCCCAAAGAGGATCCCCCTCATTCTCACACACCACCCCACCAATCTCCGGATTCAACGCATCATCCTCCGACACTTCAGCCATCTACAATCCGACCCCACCACCCAAGACATTTTTCCAACCCCACCCTTGTCTGCTTTCCAGAGAGACCACTCTCTTCGTGACTCCCTTGTTCGCTCCACACTGCCCTCCAACGCCACCACACCCGGCACCTTCCCCTGCAACCGCAGGAAGTGCTACACTTGCCCCCACACCACCTCCCTCACCCCTATCCCAGGCCCCAAGGTGACTTTCCATATTAAGCAGAGGTTCATCTGCACATCTGCCAATGTGGTATATTGTATCCATTGCACCCGGTGTGGCTCCCTCTACATTGGGGACACCAAGCGGAGGCTTGGGGACCGCTTTGCAGAACACCTCCACTCGGTTCGCAACAAACAACTGCACCTCCCAGTCACGAACCATTTCAACTCCCCCTCTCATTCTTAGATGATATGTCCATCATGGGCCTCCTGCAGTGCCAGAATGATGCCACCCAAAGGTTGCAGGAACAGCAACTCATATTCCGCTTGGGAACCCTGCAGCCCAATGGTATCAATGTGGACTTTACCAGCTTCAAAATCTCCCCTTCCCCCACCGCATCCCAAAACCAGCCCAATTCGTCCCCTCCCCCCACTGCACCACACGATCAAACCAGTTCTTCCCCTCCCCCACTGCATCCCAAAACCAGCCCAGCCTGTCTCTGCCTCCCTAGCCTGTTCTTCCTCTCACCCATCCCTTCCTCCCACCCCAAGCCGCACCTCCATTTCCTACCTACTAACCTCATCCCACCTCCTTGACCTGTCCGTCTTCCCTGGACTGACCTATCCCCTCCCTACCTCCCCACCTATACTCTCCTCTCCACCTATCTTCTTTCCTCTCCATCTTTTGTCCGTCTCCCCCTCTCTCCCTATTTATTCCAGAACCCTCACCCCATCCCCCTCTCTGTTGAAGGGTCTAGGTCCGAAACGTCAGCTTTTGTGCTCCTGAGATGCTGCTTGGCCTGCTGTGTTCATCCAGCTTCACACTTTATTATCTTGGATTCTCCAGCATCTGCAGTCCCCATTATCACTGATACAAGATTTACCAGGATGTTGCCTGGTATGGAGGGAAGGTCTTATGAGGAAAAGCTGAGGGACCTGAGGCTGTTTTCGTTGGAGAGAAGAAGGTTAAGAGGCAACTTAATAGAGACGTACAAGATGATTAGAGGATTAGATAGGGTGGACAGTGAGAGCCTTTTTCCTCAGATGGTGATGGCTAGCATAAATTGAGGGGTGATAGATAAAGGACAGAAGTCAGAGGTAGGTTCTTTACTCAGAGAGTAGTAAGGGCGTGGAATGCCCTGCCTGCAACAGTAGTAGACTCGCCAACTTTAAGGGCATTTAAATGGTCATTGGATAAACATATGGATGATAATTTAATAGTGTAGGTTAGATGGGCTTCAGATTTGTTTCACAGGTTGGCTCAACATTAAGGGCCGAAGGGCCTGTACTGCACTGTAATGTTCTATGTTCTGTGTTCCCCTAATCAAAAGAAAATAATAAATCCCTGGCCTTCCAAAATTAAAAGTGTAGTGCACAACTGTCTACTTTGTTCACTGGTAAACATTTGTCTGATGAAATCAAAACCTTATTACCTACCGGGAATTGTCTGTCTCGCTCTTACTGTTTTTTTTTTAAATAAATCACCGTGGCTATATAAAAATATGCAAGTTTATTACACCCTTCATTGAACAAATCCACATGTCATTAGTTTCAGATCCAAACTCTAAATGTTATTAAAGTATATAAATCACACACTTTGCATACACAATATTGGTTGTAGCTTTGGAATATGTTCTCTCACTGCTTTCTATTCAGCTAGTTCCATAGCTGTACAGTAGGAGCGAAGGAGTAAAAATTGCATCAAGTAGCTCATTCCTTGAATGTTTTAAAATTAATTCAAGCAATACTCTAGAGACTTCCTTTAGTAGATAGATAAATAAGGGCAACAATGTTGAATATTAAGATGCTTTGGCAGAGGAATTGCATTTACTTCATTCTGTGTCAAACTTTGGTTGTATAGGATTTTTTCAAAATGGTTGAGGAATTATTAAACATTGTTCAGAGAGATTTTAGTGCCCTTGTATAGGAAACTTAGAAAAGTAATATAAATGTAGAACAAACAATTGAAGGCAAATGACAAAAATTAAGAAGTCTTGCAGCAACTGTCGAGGGCTTTGGTGAGATTGCATCTGGAGTATTGTGTACAGTTTTGGTCTCCGTACCTATAGAAGGATATAATTGACAACCAACATTGATTCTTGTGATATCAGGATTTTCCTATGAGGAAAGGTTGAGTAGATTGGGCCTATGTTGCCTGGAATTTAGAAGAATGAGGGATGATCTCATTGAAGTTGAGAAGATTCTGCGAGAGCTTGGCTGGGTGGATGCTGAGAGTCTGTTCTGTCTTGGAGAGTCTAGATCTATAATTCACAGTCTGGGTATAAGGGAATGACCATTTTGCACTGGGATAAGGAGAAATTCATAGTGTTGTAGTGTCATTCTTGCTCTTATTGTATATAATTTTTATCTTAAATGATGGGTAACAAATAACTTAAACATTGTTAAAAGGAGACATGATGTGAAAGTTTTTTTGGGTCTTGCAGTTACCATAACTGTACGGCAAGAAAACCAACCTTAGAAGGGAAGCAATCATTAGTACAGCCTAAGAAGAGGGTTCTGGTTGTTTGGATTATGACCTACTTGGAGATTCAGCTCTAACTGTTTATATTCTTGGATGACTGATTAACCAGACAAGTCAACTTTCATTGGTAAGAGCATTGCCATGGCGATGAAGCGGGATTAAATTGTCTCCATAGCCCTTTCTCATTGAAAACATGTATTGTATAGATACACTCCTACTATTTACAAAGAATGAGGCATGTTTGTGAATAGCTTTAGCATACATAAATCTAACACACCATAAACCAGACTGATAATCTTAAACTGGTTTCCAAAATCATTATTAGTCTGGATAAGATTATTTAGTGAATGATGTCCATTAGCAGAATCACATCGTTGTTGGACACAATGTCTAAAGTTCTGAGGTTTGCAAAAATGCTTTGGTTGAGCACATTCAGTCCACTGCAAGTTGCAGACATGTTGTTAGATATGGTCAGCCAGTTATTAGGGTAAATGTGGCTTACATCCCTAGCATACACTGTCACTGAAACTCAGAGAGCACATTCTCACTTGTCCGGTAGGTCGAATGTATTTTTGACCTGCCTGTAGCATCCTGTTAGTGAATAATAAGACTTCTGTGTGTGCTGCAAAGTACCATGTGAGACTGCTGGCTTCATCTATCACTCAAATTCTTTGAAACACCTTCCCCTTCCAGGGTAATCCGAGGTGGACTAAACACCTTTCAGGGTGAAATGAGAAATCCAAGTTGCTATCCGTGCAGTTCACACAACTACACCCCCAGGCTGCAGGGCAGGTTACAGAAGTGATTGCTGTACGCTAGTCAGGCTAGTGAGGAGCCTGGAGTTATTCATGACTGAATTTGTCCCCAAGGTTCACTGTAACCGTGAATGCATGGAATACCCTAGGCACAACGAAATAACATCCCTTTCTGTCTAAATGTTGGGTATGACTGATGAAATCTTGACGTCCAGATTTAGTGATTTAAATGCAAATTATACTTTACATGTTAATCTTCCCTTGCCAGATGGTGGCAAGTTGAATTGATGCATTTAGACAATGGGAGGCATTCAAGGACAGCAGACAATGCCTATACCAGCTGGTCCTAGGGACAGTACTAAATGCATTTGTGATTTAAATGTCCTGCACTGTATTTCTGAAAGTCTCCGGGACACTCAGTTGGGGTCTTGGCCGAATAGTCAATAGATACCAGGTGTCGAAAGTTAGAAAGTTGCAGGAGTGACACACAAGAGCCAAATGTTAACTGCCCATCGATCTGGGAAACTGCCTGCCAGCGGTCTGTGAGAGGCAATGGAGTTTTAGGGAATTCACAAGAGTAAAATGGTGATGGAGGGAACGGCGCCTTCCTCCGGCTGAAGAAAGAAAGCGTTAGTTGTGCTTGTTAATGAGGCAGTGAGGAGGGAGGGAGGGAGGGAGGGAGGGAGGGGGGGAGGGGGTTCCGGGGGGAGGTACAGTTCACGTGCCAACAAAACAGATCTGGTGACATGTTGTACCAGTTTACGTTAACCTTCGGATCGAATTCTTCAACGGGATTATATCTGATTTGCTGGAGTTGCAGGAGCGATTGAAGGTCACGATGCCGGCGTCCAAGAAGAGGGCAGCTCGCCAGTGAACGGGCAGGCGAGGTCCGGAGATTGCAGGCAGGACTGGGCGCTGCCAGCTTTTCCCAGGCGGCACAGTGGCTGCCCCGCTGACTAAACAAGGTAAAGCCTCAGTTACAACATCGCTGTGCGCGCCGCCTTCACCGCACTTTCATGATTTATTTAGGACATTTCAGTACAAATTGTCTACGCTGAAGTTTCGCGTCGATACCTCTGCAGTTTCTTATATGTCACTCTTGTAACAGTACATGCGTTAATCGGGCTTTATCACTTCAAATGATCACATCAAAGGAATTCAAAATCAATTATGTTACAGCGTCGAAAGTCCCGATACTGCGGCGAAGCACCTTTTTCACTTGTAACGCCGGAATATACAATAACCAGGACAGTGCTTTATTTCTCGCTCTAGAGCTTCTGACCAGAGTCAGTGAACTGCTCAGTTCTGGTCACTGTAGCTTAAATGGAAAGAAACGTTGGGTAGGACAAAGCGCTCACGAGGAACAAGATTAACCCGCCCCCGCCCCACCCTCACCGCTTTCCCACACACACAAAAGCGGAGAGAGCCGTCTCGAACTTGTATTAGAACTGAAAAGGGCATCTTTTGAAGAGAATGCCAACGAGATGAGTCTTCATGGATTCACAAAGATAATAAAGTGAATAATCTGAACTGGATATTACCAGGCGTTAAGACAAGGAAAGGGAGACCAGGTGAATCATTTTAAATTGGCAAAAAGTACCTTTTGTAACGGATGTGAGTAAGAATCCTTTAGAGCCAATCTCTAGGGAATAAGCTCTCTTTAGAGCAGCTAAGGCTGGAGTCCTTAATGAGCTTATTGACGGGCACACACTCAGAAGGAGCTGAGAGAGGGAGGTAGGAAAAAGAATTTCCCATCAGTGGAGGAGCCAGTTACCGGGAGTGTGCAGTTAGGGTCGAGGGTTTCGAAGGGATTTAGCGTTTTGTTTTCCGGAGAGGTTGGTGGGTCTCTGGACCTCGATGCTCGGAGGGGCGGTAGGGGCGGGAACCGTACTTAATTGAAGAAGGATTCAGATGAAGCGCCAAAGCGTACAAGCATACAGTGCTGCAAAATGGGACTGGAGCTTAATGAAGGGCTGAATGGACTCAGTGACACTGCGAGAATTCCTGGGGAGGATCACCTAAAGGGAAGTTATGGTGGTGAGGCGTGGGGGGGAGCTGGGAATGTTTGAATCACGGGGCTTGGGCTCCTGCCCAGCTTTGGGAGGCTGATCATTTTGCCCGGTGGGTTTGCCTCGTTGTGAAAAGGCGCTGTGTGACATTGAAAAGCTCTATCCCGCCTGCCACAGGGATGGAGATAGTAGGAACTGCAGATGCCGGGGAATAGAAATGAAGGGTCCAGACCTGAAACGTCAGCCTTCCTGCTCCTCTGCTGCTGCTTGGCCTGCTGTGTTCATCCAGCTCCACACCTTGTTATCACAGGGACGGACTCTCACTCTGAATAGTGCAACACTGCTGCTGGAGCCGTGCTCCGGTCTAACCGCTCCAACTCTGCGGAACGTGGACACATTGCTCTGTCTTTCTCCCTCTGTCTGTCTGGTGGGGAGGGGCTTGATAGTGGTGGCTCACTTTAGCCGGACCCCTCATTACTGGTATTGAAGGTGGGTTCCCATGACTTGGTTTTTCCTCATCGCAGGGAACCCTGCCCGCAGCCCTCTTCGATACCAAAGAAAGGGGCAGCGAAGTGTTTAGCCCCTGTGACCCATTGGTTCAGATACAACATGGATATACAGTGGCGAGTGAACTGAGTTTAAACACACGAGCTGCCCATGGATGCTGGAAGTTGGAATCGGGCTGAACGGGCCAGTCAGCAAGCGAGGAGAGAACGGGGGAACGGCCCTTCGGCCCATCGTGTCCATGCTGTTCATCTGTTCTAATCCCATCATCCAGCACTTGACCAGAATGCTAAGCCGTTTCAAGTACTCATCTGAATACTCCTTACAGGTCTTGATGGTGCCTGCCTTGTATCACCATTTGTCCCTCACACTCTGCCCCCCTCACCATTCTCCAATTCCAAACTGCATTTCCTGGTGACTGACTCTCTACTCTCCCTATCCGTCCTGCATATGCCTTTCAGAGAATTGTACACGTCATTTAGGTCTCTCCTAACCCCTTTGTTCTCTAAGGAAAACAACCCCAGCCTTTCGAGTCACTCTTCAGCACCCTGGTGAATCTGAGACAGTCGATCCTCAGTCCGTATCGCCAGCAGACCCTCGATAGACGCAGCCATACCCAGGGAGGGATCCCAGAACCGTTGTCATTTTATTTATTCCAAATACGCAGCCCATCGCCTGCACGGCTGCCTCCTTGGTTTTCGGAGTTTGGGGCAAGTATCCCCGATCCTATCTCTTTCAGAACATGAACCATTGAGGTTTGGTTTGGAAATTGATATTCACAGAGGAAGTGTGTAGGTTTGGGGGGGTGGTGTGGTGCTGTGGGGAGGGGGTGGATTGCTGCAGGAGGGCCGGTCCTTTGTGAGTTTTCAGGCAGATTGCTCAGCTCACGGTGAGGAGGGTCCCCTCTGACATTACCTCACTCACAGAGAGTATAGCGTGTCCTTAACCGGGGAGCTGTGGGCGAGGATAACACCAGCTCGACACTTCCACCAAGATTCAGAAATCAGCCTTTCACATCATCATCACCGACCTACCAATCTCCACCGCACAGAACCCATTCCCACACTCTGAAGTACCTGATTTTGAAAAGATAGTTCTTGTTAGAGCGCGTAAAGATATAGAATTTAAAATCGAGCATATTTTATCTGATTTCCCAATACTAAACAGTTTCAATGCATCTTCTTTTATCAGTGTGCGCTGCTTCAATTCATGTGACTTAGCCAAGAGGACCTGGCTATACTAGGGACTGTTGTAGGAGGTAAGTAAGCTGTATGGAGTGAGGTGTGTAGTCAGTCAGTTCGACTCAGGGACACTAGGATCTGGGCCTTTCTGACGTGTTGCTGCCTGGTGTACGTGTCCTGCTGACTTAGTTTCAGTGCCCCACTCTGTGGGGGCTCCGGAATGTGAAATTTATAGAATAGCATGGCTCTGCGGTGTGGCACAGATCTGCGTTCACCCTCTTGTTGTTCTCTGTTCCCCGTGGCCAGGGCAGGTTTGGACAGCAGAGGCCGGCCGTAGACGTAAGGACATGCCTCCGAGTTTTCGCTTCTTCAAGTTGTGATCGCCCATTCATGGTAAGAAAGCTGAGGAAGGGTCACTGAAGCCCAAACGTTAACTCTGTTTGTTTCCTTCACAGATGCTGCCAGAGCTCCTGAGCTTTTCCAGCAACTTTGTTTTTGTTCCTGATTTGCAGCATCCGCGGATCTTTTGGTTTTTACAAGAATGCCGCCTCAGTCATTTCACTGCTCCTCTCAGAAGGCCATTTTCAATAATTATTTATTCCTCCTGGGTTTTCGCATTCGGAATGACCCCAACCGGTCCTTAAAACCACACATTATTCTGGGAAACGAATATGACGAGGGGGCTTGATTTTAATGTGGAATATTAAGGGGGTAAAGTCCTGAAAAGTCCACAAATCGACAACAGATTGTCACTTAGGTAAGGTAAATAGAGAATACTTAAAACTTGCTTCTCAGTGAGCGGATTGAAGTTCACTTTTTTTAAATGGACTGGCTATTTTACAGATGCCTGGCATCAAGCAGAACATAGGAGCCCGAGACAGTATAGCTGCTGGCCGAACACGTTCAAGATTTGCCGTGATAACCAGGATTGTCTATATCACTGATAGCAGGACCTGCCGATGCTGAAGAATCTGAGATAACAAGGTTTAGAGCTGGATGAACACAGCAGGCCAAGCAGCATCAGAAATTTCTAATGAAGGGTCTGGACCTGAAACGTCAGCCTTCCTGCTCCTCTGATGCTGCTTGGCCTGCTGTGTTCATCCAGGTCTACACCTTGTTATCTCTTGTCTATGTCACTGTGTCCTTCTCATGGTCCACAGCTATCCCTTTCTAGTCCAGAGCTGTGAACTGAAAGGCCATCAAATATAAGATATAGGAGCAGAACTAAGCTATTCAGCCCAGAGTCTGCTACACTATTCCATCATGGCTGATATCTTTCCCAGCCCCATTTTCTTGTCTTCTCCCGATAACCCTTGATCCCCTTACTGATCGAGAACTTATCCATTTCTGTCCGAAATACATTTAATATCTCCATTTCCACAGCCCTCTGCAGCAATATTTGGCACCCTCTGGCTGAGGTAACTCTTCATGGTACCTGACCCCAACAATGTTTTGTAGTTATCATTATCTTGCCTTAGAATAAACGAACAAAGAACAAAGAAAATTACAGCACAGGGACAGGCCCTTTGGCCCTCCAAGCCTGGTCTCATCCAGATCCTCTGTCTAAACCTTTCGCCTATTTTCCAAGGATTTGTGTCCCTCTGCTCCCTGCCCACTCATGTATCTGTCTAGATACATCTTAAATGATGCTATCGCGCCCGCCTCTACCACCTCCACTGGCAATGCATTCCAGGCACCCACCACACTCTGCGTAAAGAACTTTCCACGCATATCTCCCTTAAACTTTCCTCCTCTCACCTTGAAATCATGACCCCCTAGTAATTGAGTAACCCACTCTGGGAAAAAGCTTCCTCCTATCCACCCTGTCTGTACCTCTCATGATTTTGTAGACCTCGATCAGGTTCCCCCCTTCAACCTCCATCTTTCTAACGTAAATAATCCTAACCTACTTAACCTCTCTTCATAGCTGGCACCCTCCATACCAGGCAACATCCTGGTGAACCTCCTCTGCACCCTCTCCAAAGCATCCACATCCTTTGGTAATGTGGCAACCGGAACTGTACGCAGTATTCCAAATGTGGTCGAACCAAAGTCCTATTTAACTGTAACATGACCTGCCAACTCTTGTACTCACTACCCCGTCTGATGAATGAAAGCATGCCATATGCCTTCTTGACCACTCTATCGACCTGCATTGCCACCTTCAGGGTACAATGGACCTGAACACCCAGATCTCTCTGTTCTGTCAATTTTCCCTCAGACTTTTCCATTTACTGTATAGTTCACTCTTGAACTGGATCTTCCAAGATGCATCACCTCACATTTGCCTGGATTGAACTCCATCTGCCATTTCTACGCCCAGCACTCCAAACTATCTATATTTTGCTGCATTCTCCTACACCCCCTTTCACTATCTGCTACTCCACCAATCTTAGTGACATCTGCAAACTTCCTCCAGATCGTTTATGTGTATCACAAACAACAGTGGTCCCAACACGGGTCCCTGTGGAACACCACTGGTCACAGTTCCCCACTTTGAGAAACTCTCTTCCACTACTACTCTCTGTCTCCTGGTGCCCAGGCAGTTCTCTATCCATCTAGCTAGTATGCCCTGGACCCCATGTGGCTTCACTTTCTCCATCAGCCTACCATGGGGAACCTTATCAAATGCCTTACTGAAGTCCATGTATATGACATCTATAGCCCTTCCCTCATCTATCAACTTTGCCACTTCTTCCTCAAGGAATTAAAGTCCTACTTGGTATTTGATCCTGTAACGCGTTTCTCAATGTTACCGCCCACCCCAGCCAATGGAAAGGGTCAATTGAAACCAGTGAGTATAACGAGGTTTTTCAGGGCTGAGCCTCCCTCTCACCCTTTCACAAGGGCTGGCTGATTAGTCATTGATGATGTGTGTAATCCGAACCCCACCTCCTCATGGGGAAAGGCTCCGAGGCCAACCGGGACACCCCGTGCTGGTCAACCGAGCATCACCCGGAGATGGGAGGGGTTCTGTTTTCTGTGCGGGTTCCGCCCCTCCCTGGTTCAGCCGAGCCCGGAAACTGCGTCTGGCTACAGTACCGATGTTCAAAACGTTTTCCAGGCACAAGTATATTCCTCCCAGTTTGATGGGAACCAAATTAAAATCCTACAGTTTAAAGAACTGAGGAAAAAGTTCCAAAGAAACCGAAGTGACTGTCTAGAACAAATCATAGACCATGTGTATTGTTGCTGCCTTTAATCTTGTGATTCTTAATTTTAAGAAAATCATCAAAAAGCACCAGTTTAAACACCTGCTTTCCATCTAGTCATTCCCGCGGTTATAGCTGCCGCAGGAGATGGCAGATTTTAAAGACTGAACACCGGGCGGTTTGTTGTGAGCTTCATTTTTCCTGGTCCCACTTTTCCAGATGTTTTGGTTTGAGATTCTGTTCCAACATCGACTCAAAAAAATAAAAGCGAGACTTGGGGATCTCTTCTGTAAGACTGTCAGGAAGCAAAAATAACTTTTGCGGGGAGTGAGGGTGTAGAGTTAACACGTATTACTATTTTTAAAAATCACAGCCATTGCTGGAAAATACTGCCCTGGGCCAGGGCAGCGTGTAGTGGAGAGCGACACGAACGAAAGTTACCCTACCCTCTAACCTGTTTTTGCATTTTATAATCAGATTTCGACAGATCCCACAGTATTTTATTGTTAGATGAGAATTACTTATCGCAGGAAAGCCCAGGTTTGGGGAGCGGCGGGGTGGGGGTGTATTGGATTTTTTTAAAAGAAAGGGAACCTTGAGTTACAGAGACTTGAAATCTCCTTCAGTGAGTGCGCACGGAGACAGGGGGCGCAGCTCCATGCAGTGTGACTCGATCGAGGAGCGGGGTGCTGTGATTGGCGGGTCAGCTGCCTTGACTGACACTAGAACAGGGAACAGGAGCGGACAGCGCCAGCAGACAGAGAGAGACTGTTGCTAGTGGGGGGTGTGGGGAGCTCAGTGTTGTGTGCTCACCTCCTGAGCTTTGTGACGCCGGGGTTGAGGGGAGTCCCACTGATAGAGCCTCCCCCAGGGGAGCTGTGGGACAAGGCAGTGGGCTGGATCGATTCTGGAGGGAGATGGGCTAGAGACGAGTGAAGATGCGAAAGGTAGACTTGTCCGTCTTGCTGCGCGACTGCAGCTGCAATTCTTCCAAGACCCTGACCTGCGGGCTGTCCTCTTTCCAGCGTACGGGCAAGGGTTTACTGCAGGTCATGCTGAAGCAAGGGAAGCAATGGAAGTCAATGTGCAAGGGGCTCGTCCTGGGGACTCTGCTCACCACCTGCATGATCCTGTTGTACTCGTACGCGGCACCTCCTCACCAGCTCAGCCTGCAGGAGTAAGTCTGTCTCTCTCTTCACATTTCGCTTCAGTTTAAAATGCGGTGAATAATGCGTTAGCTTTGTTTTGAACTGGCGTGACTGAAATTTCCTGAAAGAGTTTGTTCCCTTTTTAAAAATAAAAGCCCTGCACTTATTTGCACTGTAACTGTCCGTTTTTTCTCAACCCGATGAATGACTAGCAGTGTATCCCTCTGACCAGGGGCTCATGTACATTTTTTCTTCACCTTGAACATGATCAGAGGACGCCCTCTTCCGCCGGATAGATTTGAGTCTATCTTTAAAAAATAGTGTTCTAAGCCGTTAACTGAGTGAAAATCCTAACTGTAATCAACCCCAGTCAGAAAATTCCAATTCTGATTACCACCATGAACAATTCCTGGTTCAGGAACACAGCCCCGAAAATGGGCAAATTTGATACGGTACTGAGTCTCACGACAAGAATGAGAACAAAAGAAAAGCCTCAGAACCTTTCATAGGAACGTTATCAAAGAAACTTTTTTATTTACCGACAAGATGATAAAAACAGGACACGCTGGAACGCAGCAGGGTTACCAGCATTTATGGAGATAGACACAGTTAGGACTTCAATGTGTTGCATCCTTAGTATGTGGGAGCTGGTGGAGGCTGTTGTCTATCAAATGTTGGCTGCTGGAGGAATTTGGACAGAGCTGATGAGTTGGGGACACTGTGACACATCAGGCTGGAGGTATAACTGAATGTTGTATTTCAGGAGACAGTCACACCCCTTGGATTAATGACATCAAGTTTGATCCATGGACAAGAAAGTGTGACAGATACTGAATATAGAATATCCTTTATGGAATAGAATATAGAATATCCTTTATTGTCCTTTACTGAGATGCAGAATTTAGATTTGGAGAGGCTTCCGCTAGTACCCTTGTCCAATAGGCGCACGGTTCTTGCTCCTAGTCTGGATGAGGGCAGGGTGGATGAGTGAACTGTTCACAGCATTGTGGTCCAGACTGCCATTCAAATCAGGGAGGAAAGAGAAATGTCACAGTAATGGAGAAATGCATATTTAAGGTAACATGTATCCTTTTCTGCAGCAAATACGGAAAATCCCAAAGATTGTGTTGCCTACCTAGTGTGAAGCTTGGGACATCTCTTCTGGGCTGGAGTGGAACTTGGAGTAGGAGGGGAAGGATATTGTTGACATAGTCCATGTAGGTACCAGGAAAACAGGTAGGATTAGGGAAGACATTCTGCTGAGGGATTACTAGCAGTTTGATGTTCAACTAAAAAAGTAGAAACACAAAAGCTTTAATCTCGGGATTACTCCGTGAGCAATATGCAGACCGGTGCAGAGTAACTAAGATTAGAGAGGTACGTGGAATAGCGTAGGTTAGATGGGCTTCAGATCGGTATGACAGATCGGCACAACATCGAGGGCTGAAGGGACTGTACTGTGCTGTAATGTTCTATGTTCTAAATGTGTGCCACCAAAATTGGTGTAGGAGAAATGGGTTCCCATTCATAGGGTACAGGCACCAGTACAAGAAAAAGAGCTATTCCACTGGGACTAGCTGCATTTGAACCAGGCTGGAACCAGTGTCCTGGTAAATGGTAACTATGGCTGTAGAGAGGGCTTTAAACTAATTAGTGGGGAGTGGGGGGCTCAGTTAAGCAACATCTTTTAAAAACCAAAAAGAAATGAGAGAGGGTTGCAGAGTAGTGAAAAGGTGAATGACAATTGAAGTATGATAGGAAGAGCAAGAAAATACATGTAGTAAAGTGCAACAGAAGTTAAAACCAGAGTAAATAATAATGGTACAAAGCCAAAGATCTAAGGCTTTTTGTCTTAATGTACACAGCATTTGTGAAATGGATAGAAGAGCTGACAGCACAAACAGAAATAAATGACTGTTATTTGATAGGCTATTACAGAAATGTGGTTACCACAATACACAATTCCTAGCCCAAGAAAACAGCCCCAAAAATTGGCAAATATGATTTGGTACTGAGTCCCACAATAAGAATGAGATCCACCTAGAACAAAAAGAAAGACCCAGAACCTTTCATAGAAGTATTATCAAACAAAATTTATTACAACCTACAAGATGATAAAAACAAAAACTGCTGGAACACAACTGCAAACTCAGTATTCAATTTTCCAGAAGAATATGGAACAAGGAAAAGATTTTGGGCTAGTTTTGTTAATAAAGGAAGGTGTCAATGTGGGGTCTGTAGTGACATGGGTGCAACAGATTGTGATGTGGAATAAGTTTGTATGGAGTAACAAGTTAGCATGCAGGTGCAGCAGGTCATAAAGAAGGTAGATGGAAATTTGGCCTTTATTGCTTGGAGATTGGAGTTTAAAAATAGGGAAGTTTTATTACAACTCGATAGGGTGCCGGTGAGGTTGTATTTTGAGTACAGTGCAATGTTCTGTCTAAGCCACACAGCTGCTCAGAAGATCTGCATAAGCCATTCGGCATGCTGACATTGTTCCCAGCATGGACTTCAGCTTTCAGAAGTTGCTGTTGGGCACAGACCTTGAGGCCTGAGCAGAAGAAAACAAAATTAGAGGGAGCACAGGTATTAAGTACATTTTTGACCCCTGTGTTTGAGAGAGCATATCCCTGGGCTGAGGGTCTTACCTTATCAAGAATAGCTAAACAGGTTTTAGAGTTTTATTCACTAGGGATTAAAATAATGAGATGTTCAGAAATGGGCAATCTAAAACTAGGGTACATTGTTACAAAATAAGGGAACACTCCTTTAAAACTGTGGTGGAAAGGAATTTCTTCTCTGAGAACAGTGAATGACTGGAATTCTCTATCCTAGTAAGTCGTGAAGATTAGATCACTGTAAGTATTTAAGTAGGAGGTAGATGCATTTTTAAAATATTAGGGAGTCAAGGGCTATGATAAGCTGGCATAAGAAAAAAGTTGAGGCCTGGGGGAGATGAGGCATGATCTTGTTTACGGTAAGGTAGACCTGAGGGACTGAATGGTCTATTCTACTCCTATATCTTATGTTCTACTGTTCTTTCGTCAGAACGGAGTTATTAATAGGCAACCAAAAACATGGACAAAGAATTAGATTTTGTAAAGCATTAGTAAGAAAGAAAAGAGCTAATGAGGAGGTGAAGCAACAAGCTTTTGGGAGGGTATGCCAGAACTTTAGACCTCTGCAATTGAAGGCAAAGCTGCCAGTGGCAGTGCAATTAAAATTGGGGAAATTCCAAGATTTGGAAAATGCAGAGATTTAAGATGGTGGTTGAGCTGATCAAGCCGGTAAGGGAGGTAAAGAAGAGCAAGGTCACGGAAGGACCTTCAAACAAACGTGAAGTTTTAATGTCGAGACTTTACTAAACCAAAAGTCAACAAGTTCAAAGTGAAAAATGAATGGAACTTGCTGCAAGATAGGGGAGAGGCAGCAAAGTTTTAATTGAGCTCAAGTTAATGGGGGCTGGCTATTGGGAGTAGGGCTACGTGGGCATTGGACTGGATGTCAAGAATTAATAAAGTTATGGATGAGGATACAACAGCAAATGAACTGAGGCAGTACTGCAGATTAGCAATCTTATGGATGTGGGCATAGCTGATTTTGGTGATGGGAATGGTTATGTGATTAGAAGCTCATCATAATGTCAAATAGGATAACTGATTATGAACAGTCTAAGTCTCCTGCAGATGAAAGCAAGACAAATGGGGTCTCATAGAGTCATAGAATCCCTACACTGTGGAAGCAAGCCATTCAGCCCATCAAGTCCACACTGACCCTCCAAAAAGCATTCCACCCAGACCCCCCCCCACACCCTACCCTAGACACTATGGGCAATTTAGCGTAGCCAATCCACCTAATCTGCACATCTTTGGACTGTGGGAGGAAACTGGTGCACCCGGTAGAAACCCGTGCAGACATAAGGAGAATATGCAAACTCCACACAGACAGTCGACAGAGGCTGGAATCAAACCCAGGTCCTAAATGATGTGAGGCAGCAATGCAAATCTCTCAGCCTCCATGCCATCCCTCATTAACTCGAGAATTGAGTTTGTGGAATAGACTGAATACAGTGACTCAGTCTTCTCAATATTCTGTTGGATGAAATTTCTACTCATCCAATACTAACCAAAAAACGAACAGCATGATAAAAATTAGAGATTTCGAAGGGGTGGAGGGCAGAGATGATTAGGTAGAGCTGGGTGCAATGTATTTCAGATATTGCCAAAGAGGTAAAAGGTAAATGAAAAAATGGGCGATGGATTGGGACTGTGGGTAGTTAGTGGAATGGTTAGAGGGAATCTTTGGGAGATTGTAGAGGTAATTGTGCAGGACAAGGCAAACAAACCATTGCAGGTGATGCTTTGTCTACAACTGGATTTGTAAGAATTGAACCAGGCAAGAGCAGCTGGCTGACAGAGGAGAGGCATTTGAACAGGATGGAGTGATTAACAGTCTCAACATCTTTATAACTCAGGATCACCCACTGCCTTAAGTAACAAATAAACCAGTTCCCTATTGCCTTTTTTTAAAGAGTGTTTTTTAAAGTTGTGATGGATCAATCATGCAGCATTTTCATCACAAAAGCCGTCGTCATCTGTTTTCCCACACTTTATATTTGTGTCCTCTCATCCAATAAAACTAGAGAAAGATTTGAGACATCATTGTTATTGTAAAGTGACTGTCTAATGTTGTGACATTGATATGCCTTTCTCCTACATTATGTGCCAAAACACCACGAGGGCTTAAATTCCTTTTCCTATATTTTTTCCATTGCATTTCATTCGAGATCTTTTTGAACTAAAATTAACAAAAGAAGCAATATATTTTTGGTCCAGTAGTGTGTACTAAAATGGATTGCGGCATGAATTATAGTTTCTGACAAATACAAAGTCAAGATGCATTACAACAGAAACAGTAACTGTTCAGTGCTCAATAACATGCGCAAAATTGATATGAACATGAACAACAGTAACAAAGCATATTAATATGGTGCATTTAAAAATTCTAAAGTTGTTCACAAAAGTGTATGATCAGATAAACACTGACATTAAGCCGAAGAAAGAAACTGGTGACCAAAAGCTTGATCAACGAGTTAAGTTCTCAGGAGACTCTCAAAAAAAAAGTAAGAGACCAAAAAATTTAGGTCAGGAATTCCACAGTTTTCTTTATTAAAAAAAAAACGAGTAAGAAAAATGCAGTGGAAAGAAAAATGTCAGCTAGTACAACTGACACTAGTGGTATGGTAAAGGAAGTTGGAAATGCTCAAAAATTGGTCTTACACTTAGTCTGATTTCCACTGTAGCATTAGTGTTTGTACAAAACGTGAAAGAGTTTGTAGTATAGTTAAGACACTTCAGTGCAGGTACAGCCTTACAGAATAGCTCCAGTGAGTGTGAGCTTGTCGTTTCCACTTGGAACTGGTTTGATGTTGTTTACAAAGATATGTAGATGGAGTTCCAGGCAACTATAATGAGCAATATTTTCTGAATCTTGAGAGTTTTTGGCTAGACCACAGCTTTCTTTTAATCTAAATCTGAGCTTCCAGATAGTTGCAGTCAGCATATAAAATGCCAATTTGATGCACTGTTCCTGTTATTAGCAATTAACAATTCCCCTGTCTTATGATTCTTGCCCTGCAGTACTGCTAATTTTCCACTTCAATTCCCTTTTGAAAGCTACTTTTGAATCTGCATCTTTTACCCTTTCAAGCAGATCATAACAACTGCTGTGTTTTTAAAAAAAAACCTTTGCTGTTTTTGCCAATGTTCTCTGGTTATCAACCCTTACAAACAGTTTTTCCTTAATTCTCAAGACGCTTAATGATATTGAACATCACTTTTAAATCATCCCTAAATAGTGTCTGCTCTAAGACAGCAACACCAGCTCCCCCAGTCTCTCCATTTAATTGAGGTCTCACATCTAGGGATTTACCATTCCTATAAATCCCCTCTGTACTCTCTTTATAAGGCATCCTGTTTAAAGTATGCTGCCCAGAACTGAACACAATATTCCAGCTGGGGTTGATCTAGTGATTTTCAGGGCTCAGAATATAATTTCCTTGCTTTTGTACTGTGTGCCTTTTTTACAGCCAAGAATCCCATTTTTTTTTTAAACAACCATCTCAACTTTGTTTTCAAAGGTTTCCCATGCTGGCTTTTATGAGTTTATCGCAAGAGGCAGGGTTTTGAGGTAAAATTAAACACTCTGACAAGGCAGCTCTGAAATCTCAGAAGTTTTGTTAAAAACGCATTTATCTTGAGATCAGTTTGGAGAGAAAATAATGCGGCTGTTCTCTGCTGTATGGCGTCGTAACAGGAGCCAAACATCACAATGTTGAAAGATGAGCAGCAGAGAAGGGGATAGGGTAGAGAGGGTATAACCAACTATCTCAGACCATTAGCTTTGCTTTTCTTCTTCCAACTCTTCTGAAGTCCTGTTGGCTTGGACAAAATTTTTTTGTTTGCTCATATCTGAGTTGGGTCCTTTAATAATTCTCGGATTATTTTACCACCATAAAAGTGCTATAGGAATATAAGTTGTTGTTGACCACCCCAGTTTAAAACAGAAGACAGTGTCCTATGTAGTCAGCTGACTTATTTGAACTGAATTGTTCTGTGTTGTAAAAGACTCCTTGAATATAATCAAAGGCAGAGTTCACAAGATTTTCGACAACGTTTATAATTTCTCCCATGTATGTAATGTAGCCTCTGAAATGAAGTTGAAAACCTTAACTGCTATATTGTCAACAGTCAGTAAGAGCATTGTAACACAGGAAGTGCCCATGTTCACTTACTGTTCTGTGCCAAGCTAGTTTCTGTTCAGTCTGCAATTGGCTGCTATACCAAGCAGAAATCTGATTGCAGAACTCAATGGTACAGATGGATCTGGGTATCCTAGCACATGGATCACACAAAGTTACTATGCAGCTACAGCAACTAATAAAGAGGATACAAGAGGAATGGAATACAATAGTCAGGAAGCTTAGCTGCATCTGTACATGGCCTCAGTAAGACCATACCTATGTGTACAGTTTTGGTGGTCTTATTTGAAAATCAAAATGCTTTAGAAGGAGTTTAGAGAATGTTCACTCAATTAAACCACTCACCAATATGACTTGGAAAACATTGCCATTCCTTCACTGTCACTGGGTGAAAATCCTGGCCATTGTGGGTTTACCTACAGTATGTGGGTTGCAGTGGTTCAAGAAGGCAGCTCAAAAACACCTTCTCAATGGTAACTAGGGATGGCAATAAATACTGGCCCAGCCAGCAACACCCACACCATATGAGTGATTTTTTTAAAAAAATTCCCTCTTGAGATGAACAAATTACCTTGTGATGGATGGTTAAACAGGATAGGTCCATACTCAAGGAGTGGCCTTGGTATCCTTTCTTTACCAGTGAGCAGGGCTTGGAAAAATAAGTCAAGAACGTTTCCAGTCAGGTGGAAATTATAGGGAAGATCTTGCACACTGGTGTGGTAAGCACAACCAAGGGTGGAAAGCTTCTTATGGGTGCAGCAGTATGGCCCCAGTCCAGGTTCCACCTGCTCCAAAGGTGTCCCATAACACACCAAACAGGCTGACTAAAAATATCTGCACTAAGGGGGAAGCCGCCTTATACCTTCAAAGTATATGAAGGTTACATGGAGTTAAATCACACCACCAGAAACAAAACTTCTGGGTCATGCAGTCTTTGCCTGCGTTTTTTACCGACATAAATCATCTCCCACTTTATTTCATTTAAACTCAGCAGTTCCTTCTATTTCTTTCTCTATTATGATTGTGTTCACGAGCTGAAACGCAATGGCTGAAAGGCTGGTGGAACAGCACGCAACACAGACCTTCAAAGCAGAAGTAGATAAATACTTGAAGCAAAAATCAGGAAAGAACAGGGGTATGTGATTAACTTGATAGGTCTACCGAAAGAGCTGGCAAAACCAGAATAGGCTGACTGGCCTCCTGCTGTACTATATCATTCTACTACGGTAAGGCAGAATGTATAAAATTGCAGAATGTTGTATAAAATTAAGAATGTTTTAAAATTGCAAGAATAACAGGTAGTACTTTTAAAATGTGCTTTGTATCACATTTTCAGATGTAGTAACAAGATTTTTGCAAAGAGCTACAATCCAATAGTCAAGCAATATTGGTTTATACTTGCAGAAAACTAGAGCAGCTCATACCTTTTGTACCAAATATCCTTACTTTATAGATTTTTGTCTTTTGATTTGAGACAATTGGGGATGGTGTGTCTGATGCATGTACCCTCAGGTCTCTCTGTTCTTGCACCCTGTTAAACTGGTACTATTTCTATATTGTGTCTTATTATTCTTCTTCCCCATTCACTTTATCACATCAAATTCGATGTTACACTACATCTACAATGTTAAATGTTAAATGACATTGCAACAGTTTCCTTCAGACAAAGGCAGAGTCAGTGGCTTCACTGCTAATTCACAATATCTTGCATGCTTTTAAACTCCTTTACAAGGGCACTGAAATTATTTTGGTGATGCACTGTTGCATTCACATTGGCTTTACAATATCTAATTCGGTTGTTAATGCTGAATTATATGTATTATTGTGTGGTCTGCTCTGATGTTGATGCGTTTTCCACACAAATGCATACTCAAGTAACATACCCCTCACCATGTTGCAAAATACTCATAGAGACCATATTTTTAATCAGTTTTGTTATTCGCTGTTCAAGTCAATTTTTTCAAAAAATTCATTCACGGGTTGTGGATATCGCTGGCTGAACCAGTGCTGAAACCGAGAGGGCAGTTGAGAGCCAATCACGTTGTAGTGGGTCTGGAGTCATGTAGCCCAGATTGGTTTCCTTCCCTAAAGAACATTAATGAACCAGACGGGTTTCTCCTGACAATCAGCAACAGTTTCATGGTCATCATTTGACTCTAAGTTCCAGATTTTTATTGAATTCAGATTTTGCTGTCTGGCATGGTGAGATTCAAACCCAAGTGCCCGGAATATTACCCAAATCACTGAATTAATGGTCTAGCAATGACACTACTGAGCCATCACCACCTCACTAAGGGAAGGAAATGCTTAAGTTTCAATGAATGATTACTTAGAAGTCAAAGGAGAGAATAGCGAAATCAGAGTGCATTAAGATAAACCAAGGAAGCCGTGTTATTCTGTAACAGAAAATCACTAATGTTAATAATTATTATAATAATTATTGTAGCAATGAAAATATTAGCAGAATGTTGAAAATTCTTGCATTCTAAGGTTGTTAACAATGAGCAGTGTTTCTAACATATTTTGCCTCTCTTATTAGAATTCCCGTTCCTTATTCATGTTCATATAGACCTGCACATGCCAGAAATGTGCCCCGGATGAATGGATCTCATTTCACCTCTGAGCTAAGCAAAACCTGCACGCCTAGAGAAGATATCATGTTCATGAAGACACACAAGACTGCCAGTAGTACAATTCTCAACATTCTCTTTCGCTTTGGGCAGAAACATCGCCTGAAATTTGCTTTTCCCAATGGCAGGAATGATTTTTATTACCCATCATACTTTGATAGGAGCCAGGTGAAGGACTACAGGCCAGGCATGTGTTTCAACATAGTCTGTAATCATATGAGATTTAACTACGAAGAGGTTCACAAACTACTCCCTGAAGACACTATTTATTTCACCATTCTCAGGAACCCTGCATATTTATTTGAGTCATCTTTTCATTATTTTGGTCGAGTGATCCCTTTCACCTGGAAAATAAGCGGAGAGGACAAACTGGCTGAATTCCTCAGGGAACCGAACCGATATTATGATCCAAGTGGTTTTAATTCCCATTACTTGAAAAATTTGCTATTTTTTGACTTTGGTTATGATAATGACTTAGATATCAATGATCCCAAAGTAAAGAAGCACATCAAAACTATCGATGAAAGGTTCCATCTGGTGATGCTCCTAGAATATTTTGATGAATCACTTATTCTTTTGAAGGATGTAATGTGCTGGGACCTGGATGATATTTTGTATTTCAAATTAAATGTACGAAAAGATTCCACTGTATCAAGAATGACTGGAGACTTATATGAGAAGGCATCAAACTGGAACAAAATTGATTCCATGTTGTACCAATACTTCAATGCTACTTTCTGGAAAAAGGTGGAAAGATATGGGTTTGAACGCATGGAGCGTGATGTGGAAGAATTGCGCAGGCGCAATGATAACATGCAGTCAATCTGCATTGATGGTGGGCACCCAGTGGACGCAAATGCCATTCAGGAGGCATCATTGAAACCATGGCAACCACTTGGCGAACGCTCAATCATGGGCTACAACCTGAAGAAGAACATTAGCAAAAAGCACAGGAAGCTCTGCAGGAAAATGCTCACCCCTGAGCTACAATATCTGAGTGAATTAGGAGTTAACCTGTGGATAACAAAGTTATGGTCCTATATCAGGGATTTGTTGAAATGGTAGTTGGCCAGCTTTGAAACGTGATGGGTTTCACATGCACAACTCCATCATTATGGCAGCTACAGGGAATAGCAGAACTTAATTATTATCACAGACTACTAGATCTTGGGCACTGTGTTGCTACCATTCGTGATTGCCACGCAACCATAGGCAGTCATTCACATTTGTAATATGGAGCTATCCTGGGGTATAGTTCAATGTTCTGCTTTGTTCTTCAAATTCGTATTAGTAAAATTGTAACTTACTTGGAGGTATATGTCCTACAACACTCTGTTCCGTAAAAGATCTAATCCCAACTTCCAATTGCAGTTATGATTTTTTTGAAGGATCACATATGAAACAACTGTGAATTAGAAGTATGATCAGAGAAGTCAGAACAGTGACCAAGTGCTGAGGGATCTCTGACCAATGCCATCATGTGGCCTTGTGAACTATTCCTGACAGGCAGCAATTGATTGCCTACTTGATGCTTGTCAGATAACATATGACCTACATTATGAATTGCTATGCAGTATATTTATAAGGAACGCCCCGCACACATTTAGAATCCAGAATGTACTTTTAAAAAAACCCTAGTCTTAAATTACTTGAAGAAAATCATGTCTCATTTTCAATACGCTATTACAAACACAACTATGTTTTCGAACATTTTTAATTGTTTCTGTGCGTGATTGTACCAGTAGCAACTCTGTCACTCAGGAGTAGGAATCCTGTGCAATATTACAACAGTCACATCATTTTTAGTCGCTATGAAGTTCTCACAGTTTGGTTGAACAAAATGCAAGCTGATGAATGTATAGTCCTCGAAATAAAATGTATTACAATATATATCCCATTCAGTTGTAAAACTCCACATAATATTACTGTATGCTGAATGTTATTTTTAGACAATTTGGTTTGATGGGAATCTTCAGAATTGGCTGCATCTCATTATAATACAAAATGGTTGCTTCTCAACTGACATACTGCACTGAGAGCAAGGTGTACTTATTTTCTGTGTAATCAAATCTTTGAGAATTGTTTGATTTTCCTGGTGTTTGGTGATCGATAAATTGGCTTAATATTTGGGGTTAATCATCCTTTGAGAATGTAGATGGTGACACTCACTAATGTACGACAGGAGAGATCTTATCACTAATTGTTTCCAGCCTGCTCATTTATTAATATTTAGCAAGAAGACAGAATCTACTTTCATTTGTGCTTTCTCCCTACAATAAGCTATCAGTCTGCCAAACAACAACACATTAAGACATCCCAAAGCACTACACTTCACAGGAGCATATTCAGGTAAAAACTTAGACATGTTACCAGAAGCCAGTTCTACGTAAAGATGAACTTTCCAGCCAGCACAAAATAAATAAAAAGGCATTCACCTTAGAAATGAGCAAACCACATTTGTATGGCAGCACATTGAGAGAGATCTTTGTACCTCATCAGGTAGAGAATAAGACGCGTGACACAAAGAAAAAAAAGTTACCTGAGCATTTATTGAACATGTTTAAATGATTAATCAAGTAAATTGAGCTCTCTGTGAGTGCTGTGAACATAAACAAGCAGTAATTGCAACAGTACTGCATTTTTTCCACTTCAATATTGACCACTCAGTTATTTGTCTTTTATTCAAAGACAAAGGTAGTATTTATTTGTATATAATAATTGCAATGAAAATTACAACTCTTGAAATTAATGTCATTAGTGATGTCACAGCTGATTTGAACTCAGTTGGAAGCTTTTACACAATGAATGGACCTGACCTTGAATTCAACCCATATCTAATTATTCACCATTATAAACACATACCACCCAAAAATATGTCAAGTTCAGATGTGGCTCCTGAATAGCGGGTAGGTTTGTCTGCCCTGGGTGGATAATGGAGAGATTATATTCATTAATTTATGTTTTGAGCTGCCACTTGTGTGTGAGAGGAGATAATGGGAACTGCAGATGCTGGAGAATCCAAAATAACAAGGGGTGGAGCTGGATGAACACAGCAGGCCAAGCACAATCTTAGGAGCACAAAAGCTGACCCTTCATCAGAAAAAGGTCCTTTTTCTCAAGGCCGGAAACGTCAGCTTTTGTGCTCCTAAGATGTTGCTTGGCCTGCTGTGTTCATCCAGCCCCACACTTTGTTATCTCTGCCACTTGTGTGTCTCTGGTCAGAATTTGTTAATCCCATTATATCAACAGATTTCCCAATTTTAGATGTAAGCAATCTCCCTGTTTTAATTGTGCAGTATTTAAACATTAGGACAAATGGAACAAAACAAGAAAAGATGGAATTATGTAGATTTGGGAGCAAATCTTCAACATTTCCATATGATTAGGAAGCCAAATTTATAGGCTTTTTAATTTTGATGTTGAAAAATCACAAGTTGCGTTGCTCATTTTAATAAACAAAATAGTACAATATCTTTGTAAAAATATAAATATATGGTGCTAATCAATGAAAACTACCATCTGTCCAAAAGTTAGATTATGTAAATATATTCTACACTGGAATCTCATTTTAATTAATACACTGAGAAGATGATATACTTTTGCAGTTAATTGGTGCAACACAGTCTTAAAATGTAATGGCTGTCTGGAGGTGATCCATAGTTAAAAATGTGTGACAAGGAAAATAATCTCTTAATATGATCACAGTGGATCAAAATTGCACTAAGTGCCTTCTACAAATATTACACGTGATATATACATACATGTTATATACAGTTGTTATTGAATCACAAAACATTTATAGTAATTTAAGGAATTCACGGTGCTCAACATGTACCATTATATTGCAGCTTTTGAGACAATAAATCATTTTCTTGAAGAGCTAATATTTCAAGATTATGCTTTGTCCCACCTGCTTTGTAATCTGTAAGGTTTTAACAGAAGATAGTTAAACCTGGTTGAGTAATAAGTACTGCAAATGTGAAGAAGCTTTATGACAGGATAGCTTTAAGCAGTTTAAAAGAAATGCAAGCACACATGTGGAAATAACTTGTGAGAAGATTAGGATTGCATATGGTTGAGAACTAAGAACAGTTACAGTGTACTGTTTTTGGGTGAGTTGCTTTTGTCAGTGATTCAATTTTCACTTACCCCTGCATCACTATTCCCTCTGTTCTTCAAAATAGTAAATGTGTCCACTTTTTTGTTGTTAAATGTGCTACTCTGTAATTGAATATTTTTCCATCAAATTTCACGTTCTATTTCACTTTACATTGCAGTAGGGTAACAAATTGCCCTTTCTATCTGGATTTGCAGCTATTTGGGTCAGCTTATAATGGAAAGAAGAATTTGAAGTGGGGAATTACCCACAAAAAGTGAATTTTGCCAACTAGACCTGAATGTAGTTAATCTGCAAATCTCTACCAATAGTGGAAATAAAAATGAAGGGAGGGGTAGGGGTGTCTGTCATGGACTTAAAGTGCCCAACACTACCGTATATAAACCTTGACAAAGCACAGTTTATCATCCTACAAAACTATTGCATCAGAGAAAGTAGGAACTGCAGATGCTGGAGAATCTGAGATAACAAGGTGGAGAGCTGGATGAACACAACAGGCCTAGACTAGGCCCGAAACATCAGCTTTCCTGCTCCTCTGATGCTGCTTGGCCTGCTGTGTCCATCCAGCTCTGCACCTTGTTATCTCCATTGCATCAATTGGCTTTTCAAACAACAGATTGTCAATTTAGTGATAGTCATAACAACAAGAAGATAAATTGCTGGACAAGCTCATCAGGTCTGGCGACATGTGTGGAGAGAAATCAGAGTTAATGTTTCAGGTAAAGTGACCCTTCTGAGTTCTGAGGAAGGGTTATTTGACCCGAAATGTTAATTCTGATTTCTCTCCACAGATGGCACCAGACCTGCTGAGCTTTTCCAACAAGACAAGATCTGTTTTTATTTCTGATTTATAGCATCTGCAGTTCTTTTGGTTTTTATTTAGTGATATTTACAACTCAATTTGAATATTTAAGCATTGTGATCATAAACAATATGATGTGTCAAAAGTTCATTTCATGGCGTCAATAATTTATCCAAAGGCATACTAGCTGTTCTTAAAAAAATAATTGAACTTTCTGCACTGAATGTATCTATTCTTTGTCTTTAATGTAAATATTAAGAGGATCTAGAGGCCTGTAAATGCAATTATAATTGAAATGCTAAGCACGGTACATCTGCTACAACACAGAGGTGTAGTATAATTGCACTGTAGGTAATATTTGTTTGATTTGCAAAGAGAAACAATGCCTGAAGTCTGTTCAAGCAAACCGGAACTATCTTCTAGGGTAGTGACCAGTTATTGTGATACCAATACAAGACAAAAAAAAGTGTACTGCAAGTATACATTCACAGTTAAACATAAGTTACTGTTCTATATTATGTTTTCTATCTTACTTAAACCCCATCAAGTTGGGTCAGTACAGAAGCTCCACCCTTAGTTTTAAAGGATCCAAAAAGGTGTGACTTATATGCCACATCTTACAGAAGTAAGGAAAGTCCTGTGTTCAGTTTTGATGTGTTCACATGTGTTGGCATGTTAAATGGACAATATTGATTTCATTTGACTTAAACATTTCATGAATGTAAATATCACTTCATATATGTGACAGTACAACCAGTGATTTACTGAATTTGTTATTGAGACATCAATTCTAATATCAACATTATTGTTTCATCTAGCATTATTGTTTCATAAACGATAAATTGTAATCACACATGATTGATGTGAACAATTGATTGTGCCACATTTCCTTTGCTTTAAGATTTTAATTTAAATTTAAATTTTTGAAGTTCTGTTTACTAATGAACAAAGAAACGGAGCTTTTTGCTTGTGTCCCTCCAGTGCAAAGCACTTCAAGGATCTGCTGTATGATTTCATTACATAGCACGTAAACAGTATTAATGTTTGTGAGCTGCTGCTGTTTAAGCACTTTTTGTTTGCATGTCCATAACAGCCTAATTTATTCAATAAAAACAATATTTTGAACTCCAATAGCTTTGTTAGTTCTTTTATGGCAGTACGCAATGTGAATGCGTTAAGTAAACTATAGAATTATTTTAATTCCTGGTAAAAGAACTCTCCATTTTTTCTAACTACAATTCGAGTACCATTTAACGATTCGCTCATAAATGTACCGGATATTACAAAACACCACAGCGTGATAGAAAGATCTCAATATGAAACCCCAAGTAATCCACATCAAGTTAGCAAAGGTAACTTAATTTAAAAATTAAACAGCGTATCATCGAGGATAAGAAGGTAAACCACAAAACAGTGATTTATGGTGCTACTGACTGGTTTTCACTGCACGCTAGCAACATAGCTGTAAATCAAAAATACAGATTGGTCTAAAACGATTTCTGGAGGAGGTGGGAAGAGAAATTCACACAAAAATGCACGGCAGCCAACTTTGCATCGGAGAAGTAAGTGTGCAACCAGCTATCAAAAATTTAATACGCTTCATCTGTTTGTATCATGGTGAGAGAGAATTAAGGGCACTGGTGACAAACTGGTAATGTCCCTACCTCGAGGCTAAAAGGTTCAGATTCAAGACCAACCTGTCCTGCAGGTGAGCCATCATATTTTACCAGAGGGGTCTTGTGGCATTGTGGTATTGTCTCTATCCCTCAACCAGAAAATCCCCCTTCAAGTTTCACCTGCCCTTGGAGGTGTGTCATACTGTGCGAGTAGGTCAATTAAAATACCTAAACATAATTAGATCTCAGCCCTTAGTGCATGTACAAAATGTTTCAGGGCTCTTGCAGTGCAGTGGTAGTGCCCCTACCTTTGGGCCAGACTGGCTGAATTCAGGTCCCACCCACTCTGGAGGTGTGTTATTACATGTTTGAACAAGTTGATTAAAAATATTTATCGGGCGGAGAGAGATCAAGACAGGAGCCACTCTGAGTTACTCCATGGTGTAGGGATGCACTACCTGCCAACAGTGCATCTATTCAACCAAAACCATTAGCTACTTAAGTCATAACACATTTAGACTTCTAAAATATTCTGAAATATTTTCGTTATCATGCAGGAACCAAGAATAGTACTCAAAAGTAATTTCGCTGCACAAAGAAATGGCACTGTTAGGTCAAATCATTAGAGATTCCTTTGAGAAAAGCACATGATTCCGTCCACGTGCCTCGACATGCTAATTTCAGACAGCAGGCTGTTCCTGCCTTGTAAACATAGTAGCTCATTGCTCCAGGTTCGTCGGTAATTTTTTGCATGCATTTTTAAATGCTAAAGTCATGCATAGTAAGCAGTAAAAGCAGATGCTGGAGCCAGGCAAGTTATTGGAATAATTTAGAACGTTATTTAGCTATTCAATATAGTTGGGTTCATTACTTACAGTTTCAAACGTTGCAGAGCTATTGTGGGTTTAGTAGGCTGACACCCCTGAACCTACCAGAAACCCACCTCAAGATTTAAGGCAAATAACTGCAAACTCATAACACAGCTAGTCATGTTCTGCAAGACAACATAAGATTATTTCAATTTTAAATATCTAAATCAGTTACTTTGGATATTTTAGCTATAAGAGTGAAAATCTATATTTAGCAAAATAAAAAGTTGCATTTTAAATACTTACTGAAACTGAAGAGCCTTGGAAAATTTGTTGTGGAAGAATATACTGTTTTATATTAAACAGAAGAAACACAAAGTGTAATATTTCAATAGTCGGTAAATTGAGTACAAATTCTATGTTACATTTATCAAATTAGAGAATTGCTTGACTAGATACTGAAAAATAAAAGATGCACTCTTGTTCATACAGAACGCATGTTCCACTTATTAGAATGGCAGGTGAGCTCAAGCCAGAGAGACTATGAAGTGCAAAAACCCATCAAGTGTTTCTATCTGGAATTCAAAACTGGAGTTTTTTGTTTTCGTTGAATTTCTGACGAGCATTCACCTGGGGCCAGGTATCTCCATATTGAGGCCATGAATTAGTGACCATGACCAACTAACCTTCACACCATGAGAAATAGGAACAGGAATAGACTGTTCACCCCTTTGAGCCTGTTCCACTATTAAATAGGATCATGGCTGATCCGACACTCCTTATGTCCACTTTCCTGCCCTTTCCCTACAACCTTTGACTCACTGACTGATCAAGCTTTTATTTATCTCAGCCTTAAACATACACAAGGATTCTACCCCCAAAAACTCTGTGGTAAGGAACTCCAAAGACTGACAGTCTTAAGAGAAGAAATTCTTCCTCACGGGCAAGGAAACCTCCCGCTATTTACCATCTGCCGTCCTCCTCCCTCAGGAGAAAGCGCCGAGGATGGCAAGAGAACAGAACATACTCTGGGTGGCGGATTTCAATGTCCACCACCAATGGTGGCTCAGTAGCAGTACTACTGATTGAGCTGGTTGGATCCTTAGGACATAACTGCTAGACTGGGTCTGCAGCAGGTGGTGAGGGGAAACAACAAAAGGAAAAAACATACTTAACCTCATCCTTACCAATCGGCCAGCAATGGCCCGGCAAATCTCCCACTCAACCATTGCCATCAAACCAGGGGGTCAACATTGGTTCAATGGAGAGCATGCCAGGAGCAGCACCATGCATACTTGAAAATGAGATGTCAACCCGATGAAGCCACCAAACAGGACTATTTGCATCTGAAACAGCATAAGCAGCAAATGATAGACAGAGCTAAGCAATCCCACAGTCAAAGGATCAGATCTAAGCTCTGCAGTCCTGCAACACCCAGTCATGAATGGTGGTGATTGATTAATCAACTCACTGGAGAAGGAGGCTCCACAAATATCACCATCCTCAATGATGGAAGAGCCCAGTACATCAGTGCAAAAAATAAGGCTGAAGCGTCTGCAGCAATCTTTGGCCAGGAAGTACCAAGCGGATGATCCATCTCAGCCTCCTCCAATGGCTCCCAGCATTACAGATACCAGTTTTCAGTCAATTCAATTCACTCCACGTGAGATGACGAAATGGTTGGAGACACAGGATACTGCAAAGGCTACAGGCCCTGATAATATTCGGCAATAGTACTGAAGACTTGTGCTCCAGAACTTGCTGGTCCCCTAACCGAGCTGTTCCAGTACAGTTGCAATGTTGGCATCTACCTGGTACTGTGGAAAATTGCTCAGTTATGTCCTGTACGTAAAAAGCAGGACAAATCCAATCCGGCCAATTACTGCCCCATCAATCTATTCCCAATCATCAGTAAAGTGATGGAAAATACTATCACAGTGCTATCAAGCAGCACCTGCTCAGCAATAACCTGCTCAGTGATATCCATGGTTCCACCAGGGCCTCTCAGTACCTGACCTTAATCCAGCCTTAGTTCCAAATTGGACAAAAGAGCTGAATTTCAGAGGTGAGGTGAGAAATACAGCCCTTGACATCAAGGCTGCATTCAATCAAAATGCAGCATCAAGGAGCCCCCTCAAAACTGGAGTACCCTCAATGGGTATCAGGGGGCAAACTCTGCAGTGGTTGGAGTCATACTTGGTGGTCATAGATGTTGGAGGTCAGTCATCTCAGCTCCAGGAAATCTCCACAGGACTTCCTCAGGGTGGTGTTCTAGGCCCCCCAATCATCTTCAGCTGCTTCATCAATGAATGACCTTCCTTCCATCAAAAGGTCAGAAGTGGGGATGTTCGCCGATGATTGCACAATGTTTAGCACCATTTGTGACTCCTCAGATACTGGCACAGCCCACGTTCAAATACAACAAGATCTGGACAATATCCAGGCTTGGGCTGACAAGTGACAAGTAACATTCATACCACACAAATACCAAGCAATGATCATCACCAATAAGAGACAATCTAACCACCACCCCTTGACATTGAATGGTGTTACCATCAATGAATACCCACCTATCAACATTGGTTATCATTGACCAGAAACTTAACTGGACTCACCACATAAACACAGTGGCTCCAAGAGCAGGTCAGAGGCTATGAATACTGCAGTGAGTAACTCACCTCCTGACTCCCCAAGGCATAAGTCAGCAGTGTGATGGAATACTCCTCACTTGCCCAGTTAAGTGCAGCCCCAACAACACTCAAGAAGCTTGACACCATCCAGGGCAAAGCAGCCTGCTTGATTGGCACTACATCCACAAGCATTCACTCCCTCCACCATCGACAATCAGTGGCAGCAGTGTTTACTATCTACAAGATGCATCACAGAAATTCACAAGAGGTCCTCAGACACCACTTTCCAAACTCACGATCACTTCTATCTAGAAAGGCAAGGGCAGCAAGTCATGGGAACACCATCCCCTTCAAGTTCCCCTCCAAGGCGCTCACCATCCTGACTTGGAAATATATTGCCCTACCTTCATAGTCACTGGATCAAAATCCTGGAATTCTCTCCCTAATGGCATTGTGGGTCAACCCACAGCAGGTGGACTGCATTGGTTGAAGAAAGCAGCTCAAGCCTCTTGGATGTTATTGGGGTGCACTCATCCACCTTTTCAAGGGAAACTATGGACAGGCAATAAAAGTACTGGCCAGCCAGCAACGTCCACATCCCGCAAAATTGTTAAATAAAAACAAAAGCTGTGGCTGCACTAGCACAGCTACAGCAAGATTTTCTGACTCTTATATACTCCAACCCCCTTGAAATAAGGACTAACATTCCCCATTGGCTTTTCTGATTACCTGCTGCACCCATGTGCTAGCTTTCTCTGTTTCATGCGCAAGTCTCTTTGCGCTGCAGCCTTCTGCAATTTTCCTCCATTTAAATAATATTCTGTTCCTTTGTTCTCTCTTCTTAAATGAACTTCACACATTTTCCTATGTTATAGTCCGTGGGCCAACTTTTTGCCGACTTAGTTAACCAATCAATGTCTCTCACAACTTGCCCATCCACCTATTTTGTGTCATTCACATATCTCTACTCTCTTTCTCGGTCTTACTAGTTAACTGCTAAAGACTATTTGTTTAAAGGTTACAGTTTATGGAGGGTAAGATAAAATAAGATTTGCATTAAATTTGCCTGATAAGTATTAGCCAGCTTAGATCATTATTATTGCTGCCTGATGGCATTTTAAAGATGTGTGATTTTGTCCAGATGACATTTGTGCAGTAGGATGACTAGTCCATTGGTACACCTGAAGGCTTCCTTCTGCAAACAACACTGTTTTGGGGCATTCTATTAGATATATACAATATACAGTCATATAATAAATTTTAATTTCTCTTAGGGCATTTTATAAGCAGAGCCTATTTTGAGGGAGGGCATCAGTTTAAGTGCATTTTATATTCAGATCACTGGGACACTGCTTACATTCACAACACACGTGTGTGCACACACATGTACACACACACAGGCATACATTAATGTCATTTTAATAAACAGAAATTTAAAACATTTCAGTAACTCATTATCAAAAAATAAATAAAACTGTGTTATTTTATAATAGCTTTTTCTGCAACAATTAAAATGTATTTATTTCAGTGTGTATCTCATCAACATATTCTAATGATGTAAATGCTGAAATAATGATGTTTAATTTTCTTTATCACCTTCCCAATTAAGCAGTTACTTAGTGAACACAAGTTGTCATAGAGTCAGAGAGGTTTACATCATGGAAACAGGCCCTTCGGCCCAACTTGTGCATGTTGCCCAGTTTTCACAATTAAATTAATCCCATTTGCCTGCTTTTGGTCCATATGCTTTCATACAAATCCCATCCATGCACCTGTCCAAATGTTTCTTAAACAACAAAATTGTGCTAGTCTCCAACACTACCACTGACAGCTCATTCCAGACACTTACCGCTCTCTGTTTGAAAACATTGGCCCTCTGAACCCTTTCGTATCTCTCCCCACTCATCTTAAACCTATGCCTTCCACTTTTAGACTCCCCTACCATGGGGAAAAGCTGTTGGCTGTCTGCCTTATCTACGCCTCTCATGATTTTATAAACCTCTACAAGATCGCCTCTCCGTCTCCTATGCTCCAGGGAAGAAAGTCTCAGCCAATCCAGCCGCTCCTTACAACTCAAACCTTTCAGTGCAGGCAGCATCCTACTAATTCTTTTCTGCACTCTTTCTAGTACAATAATATCCTTTCTGTAGTAGATCTGCAAGTAAAGCTTTTCCTAAACCCACAATGATTAAAGCTAAAGTATTCAGTAGTTACTGTGGGACACAATAAAAGCCTTTCCAGTGCTACCACTTTGAATTTGGAGTAATGGCACAGTATTGGAACTCTCTTCTTGATGGAAGAACTTTGAAAATACTGACAAAATATTCCATCTCCCAACACAGCAACTTCTCAACCTGGGGACTTCAATAATTCAAAAAAAGATAAAGTAAACTTACAGGTTGCTAGATGTTTAGAGTTTCCTTTGGGAACATTCATGCCCCCAGCTCTGCCACCTGTGTCACTTGAGGCTGCTTATATTCTAAATTCAGACTGCTTGTGCTGAAGCATATGTGTCTGGTAAAGACACAAGAGTTCACTTCTGTTTTCATCAGCTCATGTCTATTAAGTCCTAATAGCCAAAGGAGAGGAAAAATGAACAGAATTGGTCTCATGTGGCTGATCACAGGTTCCGGAACAACAATTGACAGTCCCCGAAACAGAATCAGATAGCCATGTTTGAACAGCAAATTGTAAACAATCCTAAAGGTGCAGTCAAATGCAAATGCAGTAAAGGTTGAAAATGGAAATATAACCCCATGTGTTTGCACTGGCTATTTGTACATACTAGTCAATTCATCCCACTCCACTCCAAAATCACATTGTACCAATGTCAATCTGTTGATATCCTATTAATTTGATGACCATTATCTTTTTCTGTAGCCCTGCCTGTTTCTTCTCTTTTCAAATGTATATCCAATTCCCTTTTGGAAGTTACTACGGAATTTGTTTGTACCATCCTTTCTGGAGTTTAAAGAATGAGAGGAGATCTAATTGAGGCAGCATAAGATGCTAAAGGGGATTGACAAGGTAGATATAGAAAGAAAAACAGAAGTTGCTGGAAAAGCTCAGCAGGTCTGGCAGCACATCTATGAAGAGAAATCAGAGTTAATGTTTCAGTTCTGAGGAAGGGTAACCAGACCTGAAAAGTTAACTCTGATTTCTCTTCACAGATGCTGTGGGACTTGCTAAGCTTTTCCAGCAACTTCTGTTTTCGTTTCTGATTTACGGCATCCGCATGTTCTTTCAGTTTTTATTTTGATGCAGAAACGATGTTTCCTCGTGTGGGGCAATCTAGAATGAGAGGTCATAGTTAGAGGGTAAGAGGTAGCAGATTTAATACAGACATGATGAGGAATTACTTCTCTCAAGGAATCGTGAATCTGTCAAATTCACTACCCTAAAATGCAGTAGATGCTGGGATATTGAGTAAATTTGAGGAGGAGATAGATTTTTAATTAGTCATATGTTGTAGGGTAATGGGGAGTGGGCAGGAAAGCAGAGTTGAAGCCAAGATGAGATCAGCCATGATCATTTAAAATGTTTGAGCAGGCCTGAGAAGCTGAATTGCCTGCTCCTACTCTTAGTTCTTACATCCTTTCAGACAGTGCATAATAACATCAAATGAGAAACAAAATATGATGTATTGAAGGAATAATAAAGATCTGAAAATATGCACACAACACAACTGGAATAGCAAGGAAAACTCGTAATTACAAGAAGTGAATGATAATTAGTCACAATCAGGTGATGCTGAAATTATGATTTGATTCTAAAATTTTCAAACGAGTCTTTCACCACATAGCTTCATCAATAATTTCTTCATAAGCAGTAGAATGTCAATTGCTCTGGATTTACAGATATTCGTTTCCAGACCCAGGTTCCATTAGTCGTTGTATGATAAATCACACGTTGTATAATGTAAAAATCTATATCATGAGGCAAAAAGTTGCCTTTTTAATTGCATGCTATAAACAAAGTTTCCATTCAGCCATAAGCTCTGATAACTGGAGGCTGAACCTACATTTATATTGATTTGTTATTTGCCTTGTCATCCCAATCTCTGATCATGGCAAGCTTAGCAAGTTTATTTTGGGGTTACGACAGAGGTGCTCTCTGTGTGATCCTGCAGCTGGAACCACTTGGCCCAGGATCTGAGTAAGTGTAATATAAAAGAGTTTGGGGCTGCCATTATACCTTTCTGTCTCATGAAACCATAGTCTGAAAGAACAATGGCAAGCACGGATTTCTGTGCTAGTTCTGTGATTATGTTTAGCGAGCTACTGCAGTGGGGTTTATCATTGCCTATTGCAGATGGCTGAACTGTGAGTCTCTCATTTTCTGACATTGTCTACTACTGGAGTGGGTCGGAAAGATTTACAAGTTGATACTCAACCTGTTTGGCCATGTCATGAATCTATCAAGTCCCATGGAGGGATTTGAAGGCACCGCCTCTGCCTTGGAGGCTGAGATGTTACTCAGCATGCCACATAACTTCCTGGGGTACTGTAACACACAGGATGAAAACAATCCGCGAACTTTCTGCAAAGAACCTCACACCACAGGATTTTAATTCTCTTGATGATCTCCTGCCCTGCCTTAAGTGATTCTATTCAGATATATGAGTCATGGAAATCTCCAGCACAGAAATAGGCCCTTCAGGCCAATGAATGGTGCTAATGAAACAAGCAACATTCAATTAGATATTTTCTGAACAACCAGGTCAGAAACGTTATTAAAGACCTCTGCAGTAGTTGGAACTGGAACCTAGAATTTCTGGTCTGGAGGGAAGGACACCATCGCTACACTGCAAGAGCTCTCTGTATATTAGGGTATTCAATATCATCAAAGCTCATAAGACAGATGTCCATCTGGGGCCAATAATGCAAAACCAAGTGACTCAGTTAAACCAAATTGCTTGCATAAGCTAAATAAGCTTTTTTTCTCTCTATCTGGTGCCCAGCAGTGACTGCCCTTTTATCAAACCAGTGGGCGCTGAATGCTGTCTTTACCAGGTTACCCAGGCATACAGGGCTCTAGTTATTATGACTGGGCACTTTGCTGTAAATCTCAGGTTGAATGGTCAGGTGTTAATTTTCTATAAACACAGAGAATGCCGGAGAAACGCCATATTTGCGGAGAGAGAAGCAGAGATAAAAGTTTCAAGCCCAGTATGACTCTTCTTCAGAACACTGCTTTCTAGAGCCAGTTTTACATTTTCCCTCTCAGGGCGTCATTGAAAAAAAGTGCAGGGAGATCAGCCCGTGTTTCTGTTTCCGTCACTCAGTAAATCCTTGGACATAAACACATTCGGGGATCTTGAATAGGTGTCAATAAGCGCGAGTGTGATCTCGGGAATGTCAATGAGCCTCAATGGGCTGCACTCAGCGCCTTAATGAGCTTCTTATAAAAACTGCTCGGGCTACCATCGTGTAGTCAGTGGCCTCAGCTTCTCTAAAACAAACATGCTTTCGCTCTGGGCTTTGGGGCTGGTCCTGATGGCAGCTGTGACGGGACAGCAACAGTCAGGTCCTTTGAGTTTCAGACTTGCATCGTCTGCAGTTTCAGTTTTTCCCCTTTTGCTTCATATATGGTCTGTAACGCTGACTCTTGTTGTTTCTCATTGTTCCATTTCTCAATCTCTCTCTCCCTCTCTTTATTTCAGCCCTTCATGATGGGATCGCTCACTCCTGCGGCAATACGACCCTGACTGTGTATGTGTCGACGGATTTCTTCAGCCACTTTAATGCCGCGGCTTTCCGCCTGGGAAGCTGTCCACCCAACAGCTACTCTCCAGGAGAACTCAGCTTCCAGTATGGGCTACAAGATTGTCGAGCTGGCAGGCTGGTGGGTGAAACTCTCTCATGCCCGTCCACTCTGCGTGTGCTTATTGACTTTAGCCCTGATCTGTCTCCTCTCTCTCTCTCTCTCAGGTGACTGACAAGGAGGTAGTTTACTGGAACTACCTGAAGTATGAGGCTAGTCCAGTGCCCGGAAGGAAAGAACCACAGCTCAACAGACGCCTGGAATGTCGCTATCCGGTGTAAGGATTTAATCCAGCCTGGAATTCTCTCAGCACGACCTCTTTAAACTTGAATCTCTTCCCCTTCCTCTTGAATCTGCCTCCTTGATTACTTGAGGTTGAGGCTATCTAACTACTTTTGTCAGGAGTTTTAACTCGGTCTGTCTAGGAAGACCAAATCTGGACAGAACCGGTACAAAAACCCGGAAAAAGCGCACTTTTTCAGATACTGCTTAGAAACTCGCTCGAGTCCCATTCTGTTTTTTTGGGACTCTCCATTGAGTCCCAAATTCATGACTGTGTCTCTCGTTTCTTTAAATGACTTTTTTACAACTTTGAAAGTGTAAAGTTTGGGTCAAAGACTAGTGTTTCCAACGTAAAGGCAACTGTGGGACTTAAACTAAGCTAGTGTAAACTGGCTTACTCAGACTAACTGCTTCTGCAGTAATAATATTGTAGCAAAATCCTTTCAAAAATTCATTACAGTATGAGCAGTGTCTCATGCCCCAAAAGCCTGCCCTGACTTTTGGGCATGGTGCAAGGAAAGCATTGAACTGACCAAAGATGTTGCAGGTCTCTCAGACCTGAGTTCACTATTAGAACAAATGAGGAACGTCACTAACGCTCCTTTGTAGCTTTTTAAAAGGCTCAGTGCTCTACTTCTAAACTCCATAGTAGATAGGACAAAATGAAGAATACATTTTTCTCATTATCTCTAAAGGATATTCTCTTTGCAGCTCCACATCAGGATGTGACGGACAGGAATGTCGCTTTACCTCCCCTGGGAATATGAGAAAAGGGGACTGACAAGTCTTGGTCCTAATGGCTCATGTTAGTCTAGTTAACTTTCTTTGAGGAAAATGGATGCATTGATTTTAACTGGTCAAAATTCCCTAGATTCAAGCAACTTATTTACTACTTGGCTTAAAACCATCAACAGAATCAAAGTTGGAAACCATAAGTCAGGTTGTGGAGAAGGTGTTACAACAGCAAGGATTTCTACAGGACAAATGCAGTAGGGGTTCTCATGGTATTTGGCAGGAGTAGGCATGTCATCCTTTGTTTGCAATTGTTTAGCCTAGCTTTAGCCCTCTAGAACAAGATTCTATCTATAGAGGAACATATAGACACCTTTTTAATGTTCCTGGGGTTTTAAATCTGATGCTATTTTGAATTGTATGGCAATGGGTAGACTGCTCAATTCAATTATGTAATGAGTGGATCTGTCTGAGATATGGTGGGGTGGGAAAGGTCTGAGTTAAGGCTTCAATTTCAGTTTGATATTCCTTGGTTGAGGGGAGTAGAAGCATAGTTAAGTTTGCAGGACCAAGTAGGTAGAGTATCTTGGCAAAACCATGAGCAGATTTGGAGCACTTGGCACAATGACATTTGATCACAGCTGATGTTTTGTTACCATTTTCCTGCCTTCTCCCTCTAATTCTAATCTATTTAGAACCAATCTGCCTTAAGGACACTTCATGATTTGTCCTCAGACTTCTACAGCAGTGGGTTTCAGATTTGCCAATCTAGTGGAAGTTATTCCTCAGACTTGGATTTTGTAGATAAATATAAATGGGATGGGCAACAGAAGCATAACTTGGCAAAACATTGAGTGTTTGGAAAGAACAAGTATTAAGTGACTAAAATCCCTCCAAGAGGGAAGCAGGTGTTTTGGCTAGTATGTTAGAAAACAGCTTGAAAAGCTGACAGGATGTTGCCTCCATACAAGAGGCATTGAACATTAAATGTTAACTCAGGTATTGGTGAGACTGCTCTAATGCATCATGCAGTTTTGGTCTCATTGAGGAAAGATGTAAAATTTGAATGAGGCTTACCAGACTTCTGAAATGAGTGCACTGTCTTGAGGAATGGCTGGATAAGCTGGGCTTGTTGGCAGCAGCAGCAGCCACACCTAGACTGAAAGGTGACTCTGGTTTTTTAAAATCCTGAATGACCTTGATGGATAGACATGGTGAGAATACTCTAGGAGCCCAGAAAAAAATCCTATTAAACTTTGTCTTTAGAATGTGAAACACTTGCTGATTTGGGATTCTGATTTTTGGTAATGGAAACATCTTAATTCTGAATTAAGATAGTTTAAAACAGGATTAATTTGACCATATTGAATGGCAGGGCACCATTTGAGGTTAAAGGCTTACATTGTATGTTCATTTCTGCATGGGCCTGAAATTTATACCTCAGCTAAAGCTGCTCTCTTCTTTAGGGAAGAAGTACCTGTACCTCTGACAACATTTCCTTTAACTGGTTTTCTGGGTGGAGATGGTAGCTTGGACTTTACCATGAAAATCATGACTGGTAAGATATTTTAAAGTTGTGTAAATAACTAGCCAGTACATATACAGTAATGTAGTTTGACCATTGGTCAAAATCTCTTCAGACTGCACTATATTAACAGCAAACTCATCTATCAAATGATAGATGAATGGTTGACCAGTGAGTTATAACTACACTGATAAGCCAACAATCTAGTCCACACTGTACAAGTCAAGGGGAGGCAATATTAACTAGAGACCAGATGACATTCTGGGGACCTAGATTCAAATCTTGCCATGGTGAATTTAAATCCAATAAATATCTGAAATTAAGAATTTAATGATCACCAATCCACTGTCAACTGCTGGAAAAACCCACCTAGTTCTTTTCCCTTTTTAGGGAAGGAAAATGCAATCCGTTACATGGTCTAGCCTACATCTGACTCCAAACCACAGCAATGTGGTTGACTCAACTGCTCTCTGGCCAATTGGAATGGACAATAAATGCTGCCTAGCCAGCAACATCCTCCTCTATGTTTAAAAAACCTTCCAAGGCATGGTTTGAGTAAAACCTTAAACAGTCACTCAAACTTATGAATGATCACCTAGTGCAAAAAATTAGTGGCTGACTTTGATTTAGTCAACTACCTAACTGGACAATCATCTAATTATGATACAAGTCAATGTCTCTGTAGCTAGATGGCTGCAGAACAGGTTTATTTTAACCAATAAACTGCCCTACTGTTCTTCAATTATAATCCTGTCAATAACTGCAATGAATTTTTGTGCAGGCAGTACTAATGCTACCAAATGTTTAGCCTTTTCTTGTGCTCAACATCCCATGTTCTCAGAGTTTGGATTGCTGTAAATCATGCTCATTCTCTAAATTTTTAATTAACAATTTGGCATCATGCTGTAAATCAACTTTTTTTACAGTAACACTGTTACATGTAACATTGATCCAGGATTTGAATGTCCTCCAGTACCTGAAACTCTTCCACTAGACCACCCCATCCTGCTCTATTCTTACTACTAGGTCTTACTCAAGATAACTGACAAGCTTCTTGATTCATGGACCTTATTTCCAAGCATTGGTTCAAAGGCCTGTCTGCAATGTAATTAGACTTTGAGCCATTTTGGTAGACAATTAATATTTAGTAAATTACTATGCTTTTTCATGCAGTCACCTGAACTTCAGAATCCTTACTTCCCAAAAGGAAACTGTCTGGTCTATCAATTTTACTGGGCAAGTCACCTAGTGATCTCTTTCCCTTCAACTCCTAAAGTTTTCTTTTTGTTATCAAACTTGTTTAAAATGTAACTAGTTGTCTGCACCTAGAAGGTGCATTCTAAATCTCTTGCATGTTAATCTTGTCCTCAGCCATTTGGTTCACCTGTCACGTTAAATGAATTTCCTCTTCATTGAGAAATCAATTTCTCCCTAACCATGCCCAGCTCCATCAGAATTCCTCCATTGAATCTCTTCCTTTCCAAGGGAAAACAACCTTTAACACTCCCAATTGTCTACCATATTTGGTTCCAGCCTTGATGCCTCCACCCAACTAAATCCAGTGTCTATACAACTGGCATTCTTCCAAACATTCAGCTGTTGGATGGGAGATTTATTAAAATAACTTCAACTTTTGGTTGAAAAAGGTTGTCCCTTTATGCCTGGGCAATATTAATCTGCCTTTATGTGAAACAACATAATTCCCCTCTGTACCTGTTTCTATTTGCATTGATCAGCTAGTTTTACCACTTGCCATAATTTGAAGCTTGCCTCAGTAGCATTTGTAAATCTGAGTCTGTCCAACTTGTTGGCCTCAAGTCTCTTCACATTCTTGACGTGGTGAGGGTAGAAGATGGCTGCATGCTCTCAATCTTCCAGTTTTCAGGTTTCAACAGACCCCCCCCTCATGATTCCACCTTGGACACCCCCTCCCTACCCCAGAGAGGGGCATTTGGCAGAGCTTTCCCTTAACAACAGCCCCTTGACTTGGTTGGCTGCAACAGTTGCCCTAAAGGAAAGCTAAAGAACCCTTCCTGGTTCTTCCTTTTGGGATTAAGGAAGAATCTGCCTCAAAACTAGGAGAGGGTGCAATACACTAAACAGTGAAACAATTTAAAAAGCAGTCTTCAGCTAATGAGGTGCTAGTGTTTAAACTGGGTAGTGCTAGTAACACCTAACTTGAAGGCCACTAGTGAACTAGATGGATTTCCACCACTTTAATGGCTATCATTTGACCCTTGATTCCAAATTTTTAGTGAATTGAAATTCCTCCATCTGCCATTGCATGAACAAGTCCAGGTCCAAAAACACTTAGACTATTAACCCAAAGACAGTATCACTAGGCCACTCCCTGAGAATTGTTTTGTTATCTTGTGCACTGTCTAGGATACTAGACAATGATTCCTGCTTATTTACAACATTGGGACACTACATTTGACTTCTTGCTTTGAGGAACTTTTAAGATGCATTCATTGTCACTTATTGTAACTTAATTTTCCATAGTCAATCTTGAAGCTTAGTGACTTTAACTTATTACTAACCTCTTGTGGACATTGTATGTTAATGTTTTACCCTTCCTTGGGGGGGAAAAGGGACAGCATCTTTGACTCAGTCTCCCCATGCTGTGCTGCCCATCTATTGTAGACACCTTAACCTTTGGTATCTATGAACTTACTTGGTAGGTCAAGCTAAACAGCAATAGTGAGATTACAGGCTTTACTAGCTGAGTATCTTGATGTGGTGCTGTGGCTCTTTTGTATCCTTGAGTGCATCAATTACAAAATCCATCTACAACATTAAGTGTAGTCATTGAATTAATCACCAATTCAATTGCTTTCTTATGGCTATTGGAGAAACTTTCAAATTGAGATTTTAAGTGACACAGCAAGCCATTCAATTACCATTCAAAATAACAGTTAAAATGAAACCCTATCATAACCTGGCAGCTGTCATGTTTAGCTTATGGGTGGGGAACAAAAATCCTCTTTGATCAAGACTCCATCTCTAAGGTGGAGTTAAGAGATTTCATCTAATCAGGCTAGTCAATGAGGAAAAATCAATTTTGAAGTATGAGACACCACTTTCTTTGCAAACATCAACAGTAAGATTATTTTGAGGGCTTTGAAAGTCTCCTTTCAACTGCACAACTCAGGTCTGTTAAAACCAACAGTCCAAAACCTGTTGCAATACTCTTTGTCTACAGATTCTTTCCATCGATTTCATTGAGACACATCCACTGCCTCCTGACATTCCTCTTGTTTTCTAAAGATAATGTTCACTTTGAACAGGGAAGCATACCACTCCACTTCTAACTGTTGGAACTCAAGCTTCCACTATGAAATCTCAGCACCACAAGCCTTGTCCAACTTCCCCATCAAAATGTAACTCTTGCACTGTTCTACGTTAGAGCCAGTTTTCTTTTGCACTTAGCCATACTTGAGGCTATACCAGTTTTGAAACATTCCTTTGTACTCTTACACCCCCCCCCCCCACCCCAACTTAAAGCCCAGGATGCTGATACTTTAATTCTCCTCCTGCCTTGCCTTGCATATCCAACTATCTCTAACTCCAGGTCCTTTGCTCTGGCACACACTTAAAACTGTACCTATGCACTTGCATTATCTCATCCTACCAAAACCAACCCCTCCCCATAACTATCTGCTGTTTAACAACTTCACTGTCCTTTGAGCAACAACATCCACTTACAATATTTACAAGCTTTTTGGTGAGTCAAAACTTTTTAGAAAATCTGTGCCCCAAACTACAGCAGAGGTCCTAATGCCTTCATTGAAGAAATCTACTACAACCTTCCTTTCTGAGACATGCTCACTGCTCTGTACTAGAGCAATTTCCTATCCATCCACTGTACCATATGTCCTAAAGACTTCACTTCAGGAAGTGACTTTAGCAAAACTATGTACAGTAAACAAAATTATCCTTGCCTACACTATCAAACTGGGTTAATAGTGATCTTATCAGTGTGATGTATGACTTTTCTGTTCCAGATGACTGGGCTGCTGAGAGGCCAGATACTCTGTTCTTCCTGGGAGCATCTATTAATTTAGAAGCATCTGTCCTTGCCACACACCATCAAGGCATCCATCTCTATATAGAAGAATGTATTGCTACTCCAACAAGCTCACTAGCTGAATCCCCAAAGAATTACACCATCATAAATAACTATGGGTATGAGACAAAGGTCAATTATTTTTTGAAATAACCTACTTGGATGTAGGTTAAACTCCATCTATTGCTTTTTAGATGTCTTATCGATGGAAAAACTGGGAATTCAAAGTACTTGCCCAGAATGAAGGAGTCACACCTTCGACTTGTTGTGCAGGCATTTAAATTTCCTGGTCTGGAGAGTACTGATGTAAGTGAATTGTGGTCTTAATACAGTATCTTGAGCCCAAGGTAAGCATAACTTTAAACAGTGGTGAACAATAAGACTTGTAGTTTGTCAGTGTGCCCTTGTTCCAAATGATTTAACTGAACACTTGCCCTCTCCTGCCAGCAAATGAAATTACAACTGATCACAGCCAGCTCTGATTCTTAATCATAACTGTCACTCCCTTTACTCTGGTTTTCAAATATAAATCTGCTTTTAGTCAGTGGACTGACTTGTTTTGAAGCTCTCCAATTGCAGTTTCTGATTTTTTTTAACTCTTTGAAACTACTCCATACTGGAATGGAACAAGTTGTTAGGTTAACTGGAAACCTCATGAGCAATTTAGCTCAAGTCAACTTGAGTCATTCAGGCATTTGCAAGATTCAATCAGACACTTCAAATCCATTGAAGGTGTAGATGTTGTCACTTTTCAGCATCTGTAGGAATGTTGTGGTTAACATGGTGTGCATGACTTTCTCAAAACAATTTACTTTTACAGATTTATATACACTGTAAACTTGTAGTAGCAGATCCAAGTTGGAATGAACATCAGTTGCACAAAGCATGTTCATTTAATCAGCAAACTAAAAGGTGGGTAGCAGAAGTTACTTGGACACTTTTTTTGATTTAATATTTTAATGAGCAAAGTTTTCCAACAAGTACTCAAATGAAACTTGAGTCCTCATGCTTTCCCCTTGACTCTAATTATCATTCCTCCTCCAACACATTCCACTAAACATTACCTCAGCAGAATGGAAAATTATTCATACTGAAATGTGAAGTGAAAATATTTAGTGAATTTGATCTGCCAGGGTAACAATGTTATGGGGTGCAGTTCCCTGTACTTCTGATTTCAGAGCTTTTAAATCAAACATTACAAATAAGCAGTGACGTGACTTTTGATTCTGTTCTTTCAGATGGCAGCTTTTGGATGCCCCATTGCAAAGTGCAAAGTGTGACTGTTGCAATGCAATCTGCCAGCCTGCCCAAACTCGTCAGAAACGAGGTAAAGATTTGAAGTCTATCGCTGTGGGGACATGTACTCAATATTACAACTGACATTCTCTTCATTTTTTCCTCTAGAATTAAAAGCTGGTGTTTTCAGTTTGATGAAAGTTGGTCCAGTGAGAGTAAACACAAATCAATTAAGAACTAGAACTTCAGGTAGGATTCAAAAAACAAATGTGAATGTTACCACTAGTGCCTTTCAGGAACTTTCTTGCACCAGCTAAAAACCATCTGGCACCTAATGCATCCAACAGGGTACTTAGTCAATGAGACTCCCTGGGCATAAGGATCCAGACTGACTAAACCCAACCAACACTTGACAAATGTTGAATAGTTTCCTATAACCTCATGTTCGTGCTATGTTTTTAAACCCATAAACCACTACACCCATTCTATAACTATAACCCTGACTCCACTTCTTTGAGCATTACTGGTTTGTTTTAGACTATTAAACTTCTGTCTTGACTGTCTCTTACAGATAATCAAAAGGTTATGCTTCTGGCTACCCCACTGCTGGCTTGCTTTTTGGGAGTCCTGCTTCTAAGCCTGTACAAATGGAAGATCCAGCATCTACACAAGCTGGAGAAGATTACTGAAGCAAGTAAATGAGATTTCAAAATAAAACTAATTTTGCAACCTTGTGCAAGTTTGCAAAGTTAAAGGTTTTTATTCTATGTAGTAAAACCCAAGGGAATACAGCAAGTGGAATGTGAACTTTCTCAAATCACAGGCAATAAAGAATTAGTATTTGCTGACAATCCACCATTTTGAGTTTTTCAAGGTTCAGGAGGGTAAAGCAAGAAAAGTGCAATGGTAGTAATAGCAAGATCAAACCTGACTGAAGTATTTTTGTTCTTGATATGGAAGGAAATTTAGGCTGAACACAAAGATGGGCATCTCAGTAAGATTGAGTTGGCTTAATGTGAAATTAAAAAAATTTCCCTTTGACAGGGAAGAGATTCCTGGCCTGAAGTCATAGGCTTAAGCTGCCTTTGGGCCTTGGACAAGCCAAGGAAATGCCTACCTTGACAATATGGGTGTCAAATTCATATCGGGATGAAGCATGCAACTTCCTGTAGTACTTTAATCTGCAAGGGAACAAAACCAGAATCTGCAGTGTTTCAATATATCTGCCAATATTCAGTGACCTGAATAGCCTTTCTTTTCACAACTTTCTTTGAATCTCTGCACTCTTTTGCAACTGCAAATCAGACAAAAGCAGCTTTAATGTTGATAGCTTGAGGGATAATTATGAAATGCACAATTGTCTATTCATGTGCAGGCTACTAGGTGAATGCAATTGACAACTTGTCTACATTAAAGTGACTGAGTCAGATTTAAATACAAATTTGGTTAGCAACTCCTTTAATCTTTAACATTTCTTATGTACTTTCCTCAACTCTTAAAACTTGGGCTACAGCTTTCTTTGGATTTCCTATAATTAGCCATTTTACTAAAATTTTACCCCACAGCATCTAAATCCTCATTGCAATGTCAAATCCCTGACAAAGCAACATGAAAACAGATACTTCAACAGTCAGTTTTACTGACCTGAATTGTAGTCAGCTGGTCTCATTCTAGTTAATGCTGGCAGCTCCAAATATTGCTGAGAACCAGACTGTAGTTCCTGTACTTTGTTTTCACTTATTTTTACAGAAAAATCCTAGCTTTTGATCTAATTGAGGCACCAGCAGGGAGGCTAACCAGCAACCCTCAGGGTTGTGGAAGCAAGTCACTAAAACTTGATTAGAGGATCCAGGGTTATAGAACAGTACAGCACAGAACAGGCCCTTCAACCCACGATGTTGTGCTGACCACTGATCCTCATGTATGCACCCTCAAATTTCTGTGACCATATGCATGTCCAGCAGTCTCTTAAATGTCCCTAATGACCTTGTTTCCACAACTGCTGCTGGCAACGCATTCCATGCTCTCTCAACTGTGTAAAGAACCCACCTCTGACATCCCCTCTACTTTCCTCCAACCAGCTTAAAACTATGACCCCTCGTGTTAGCCTTTTCTGCCCTGGGAAATAGTCTCTGGTGGGGAGAATGTAGAAATAAATTAGAAACACATCATCTGCAATCAATGGACCAGATTGAATAGACCAAAAACTTGAGTTACGGTCCTGTGGGATCCACAAGTGAAAGAGGAAAAGCCTTTCAGATGGTGACTTCAGAGACTTTAGAACTAGCAAAAAAAACTAGTGCCTTCTACTACTTTGTTCAGATTATAGCTTTTCATGGGGAAAAATGGAGCAACATTGTGCTGAGTTTTTAAAATCATCTTGAAACCAATTAATCAATCTTAATACCCTACTCAGGTTGAAGCTCTATTCAATGCCATGTAGGCACCTTGAATGTGACCCACTAAAACTGCCCTTGGCACAATCTGTCCACTATAGTCAGCAAAAGTACTGTGCACTCTTAGACTGAACCTAAACTTTTAGGAAGGTGGGTGAGTGACAATAGAAGGCCACATATACCTGCAGATTCATAAAATAGGAGTCCTGGTATGGGAGCTGTACTAAATAGAGGTCAAGGAATAGGACATCCTAGGACAAGAATCCAGTTTGGAATATATTGCAGTCAGACATCTGTAGAGAATTTTTGGCTGAATACAAGTGTTTCTGAAATCTAGTCTAGAGGTGCAGTTAGATCAAATCCTGAGTTTGAGTAATGGTTCCCAAATTGGTAGGATCTCAAGTGGCTAAGACAATGGGATCCAAATGGCACTATCACTAGCAAACTCAGTTCAAAGTTTCAGTTCGCAACTATTTATTTAACTCTTCCATCTTTCTATGCCAGCCTTTAGAAACCACTTTAATGCAGTATGTTGTGAAGCTTCAATTATTTGAATTTTGGCTTTTTTATGGATGGAAAGTAATGGTATTGCTGCTAGATGTCTTTCAGACAAAAGTAATAAAGATGCCCAGAACACCCCAGCAGATAGGAGTTTCCATCTAGAATCTGGAATGCAGTGAGTATTAAACCACTAACAAGCTTCCAGAAAGTCAGTTTGTCTCCTTCCCTAGAAGGACTCTACTGGCCTCCCAACAGCAAAGTTGATTGATAGCCTGTTGTCTAGAGGATAGTCAACAATGAAGATTTTACCTAGCCAGTGAGGTCCAATCACTTGAATTTCAAATGATAACCTGAAACCATATTGAACCAGTTTTGGAAACTTGAGGGATAGAAGGAATTCCCAAGAATCCCCAGTGGAAGCTGGCCCTTCAACCCAACAAGTCCACTCTGGCCCTCTACTTTAGTCTACAGTAGTGGATCTGTGCAGCTGAGATCTTTGACTTATTTCAAGTTCACACCTCATTCAGTGCCCTGGGTCTGATTTCACAAATTCAGTGCTCCTCATAACAAACTAACTCTAAGAAACATGCATAATCCAAAGAATTTTTTTTTGATATCAGTATCAAGACTTGAAAATAACTCTAGACCAAAGTCTAGAACTGCATGTGAAGTACAAGAGGCCATTTCTGTCCAGTAAGCTGCTTCTTTCAAATGTCCCTACTAGTATTTCTTAAGGAATAGCACCAAGAAGCTGATATAAATTGGGCAGACTTACCCTTGTTTCCATTAAATTGAGCTTTGAAAGAATTCTGATTCATCTTAGATTCTCATATGGCCTAAAGTGACTAGTGTGGGGTCTTGTAAATTTTAATCATCTAATTTTAGTTGTATATTTTATCCTGAACACTTCCTTTTGTAAGTCCAAAGGAGATGGGTTCAGCTTTTAGTACAGCATTTTTGTCAATTTGTTTTATCTCAATACTGACCATTCACTGATTCAAGTACTAATACTGTTGAGAATTGAGTAACTTTCATTTAGAATAATATGCAAATTCCTTCTAGTAGGAATTAATACAATTTGATATACTGTGCCTATCACAATTAACTGCAGACATGGAAATCTCACTAATAATGATAGCCATATAGCACAAACAGCCCATATGCTGAAATAATCCCAAACTAAACTAGTCCCTAACCACTTCTTGTGGTATTCATGTACTTATCAAAGTGCCTTTTAAAAGGTTAAAACTGTGTGCCTGCATCCTCCACTTGCTCAGGAAGTACTTTTTTTTGCATGCAAACCACACTCAGCGTAACACAAATGTACCCCTCTCCATTTTCTTTTTTTTTCTTTCTTTCTCCCACCCACCCAAATCTTCCTCTTCACCTTAAATGTCCATCCCCAGTCTTTAAATTTCCCCATCCTATGGGGGGGAACAAGCTACCTACCATTAACCTTGTCTATACACCTCATGGTTTTATAAAACTTTAAGTCACCCCCCACCTGCCTGTTTTGTAGGAGCTACACTGTGGGGCCTTACTTGTAAGGTGGCACAGATTTACATCTGTTTTCTCCTAAAGAGAATAGTTGATTATTACAAAGCTGATCTATCCAATTCTCATCTCGAGGAAACACCAGTATTATGTTACATTGGATTTTGGAAATATTGTGAAGGTCGAGGGGAACTTTCCTCAAGTTGTGCCTCTAGGCCCACAAACCATAAAGTCAGATTCTAACTGAAGAATGTTACAAATTCAGACCAGTTAAACAGTAGTGACAAATGATGGATATTTGTTCAGTATTTAAAGCTACCCCACAATTTAAGGATGTGGGTGCCCTATCTTTGGGTCATTTGACACCTGTATTTTCAGGGATACTCATTGGTTTCAATGTAATGGCAACATTCGCAAGCATTCCTGAACTGTCTGAGAGAGTCAGTGTCAGGAAAGTCGAAAACACTGATATTGTACAGCAATGTGATTACAAGGATAAACAAGTACCTATTTTTCCAGCTTTTCATCTAAAGCCTCAAAAAAATGGAAACTGGTTCTCCAGAGTTGGAGTACAGAGTTCATTGCCCTGCAATGTAATTTAAGGTTTATAGTGTATACAAGTATTAAACTGGCTTAAAGTTCCAATTGCCTTTGGTTATGGTTTGTGTTTTTCTTCTGATCCATATAACTTTCTTAGTGTAGAATCCAAAAGAAAGTCCACAGACCTGCAAAGAGTAATACAAACATGTTAATGAACTGGAAAATGCTTTATGAAAAGAATCACATCAGCACAAGCTTTTAAAAAAACAACACCCAACAGGCAAACAGGCATGTTGCTTTACCAGACTTGCCTCCTTTATTCCTAACATTCCTTACCCTTGCATGGTTCCATCTGTCATTCCAGCAAGTCACTGCTGCATCTATAAAGACTTACATCCATCTCCCTGCTGCCAATTCTCAACCTGTGTTCACCGGCAAGAAAGCCTCCTCATTGCATTTTCACATGGGACCCAATCAGATTCTTTGTGTCCTGATCAGATTTCACTTCACCAGTTCATGTGGCACATTATGGTTTACAGGCAGCAATCTCTGAGCCTTGCAGCATAAGATCATTAAAAACAGAGAAAATTGGTGCAGAATTAGGCCATTTGATCCTGCACCAGCATTCAATATGATCTTGGCTGATCGTGTAATCTCAGCATCCCATCCTGCTCTCTCTCCACTCTCCATACCCCTTGATCCCTTTAGCCACAAGGGCTGTGGCCAGCTCCCGCTTCAATATATCTAATGAATTGGCCCTAAGAGAATTATGGGAGGGGGTAAGTTTAAAAGGGGATAACAAAGCTGGTTGGTGCTAACTGGTCCACTATCTGATTTCTACCAATCAGGATTAAAATCAACCTTTTGTATATAATACAGTAAAAGTCAAATAATTTGTGACAACACCAAGAGCGGCTTCTACAAAGACAAGTGATTGAAATCTATTCTGTGAAGCGGAGACCATGTGGCTTAAATCCTACCGGATCTAAAACAGAAAATCTGCTATTGACTTGGTAGACCTACCACTGTAGTAGAAATCTAATTTTCAGCATTGGTACAGTGCAGAGTGTTAGCAGGAGATCGGGGTTCTCTGCCGTCCGTGACCTGCTACAAGCTTCACCAAAATAAAAAGAAATCAAACTGCAAGTGCTAAGATAATACACAAGCTCAGCTCAATGGCAAGAGAAGCAGTTTCTCACTTTAAACCCATTCCCTACAGGGTTTGAAAAGCTGAATCATTAATCAATTGATGAGGAGTGTTACATACGTTATTTAAGATTTCAACGTCCTTCAAAAATACAGCCCTACAAATACTGCTGAAAACTTATGAGAAATAATAGTTTATGTAAATACATAGATTTCTTGTGGAAACATATCTTGTTCAAATATGCAAAACTTATGAAGTCTGATCATAAGTCCTGTACCGAATGGAGCGTGTGTTCACCATTACTATCGCTGTCAAGGCAATACCACTTTTAGCACTTAGTCTTTAGGGCATCATTTGTCAGTCTCAACAGAAATTTACAACTTAATTCATTTAAGAGGAACAACTGCATGTCCTTAGAGCCACAAAAACAGTCTCATTGACATCACTGATTAATTTCACTGGAACTACTGTTCAAATGAATCAACAACCTTGGGATAAAGACAAAGCAAAATTTAACAACAGACTGCATAATACCACTTGGTGAACAGTGCAAGTGTCTAATTAGTTCTGTCCAATGTCAGAGATTCAATAAGTTAAGAATTGTTGCAAGTCTCCGATTTTGAACGTGAGTGAGGCAAACCAAAAGCTAGACATGGGAGCAAGATTACTCTGATTGCTGTTTATATGTAAATGATCCAGAAAGCAAGGTGGTTAAGGCTCAGACTGGAGAAATACTCCGTCATCGCAAGCAGCTAATATCTTGGTTTATATGCAATTAATCCATCTATCACCTTGGTTTTTCAACAAATTACAAAGTATGAAACACTTAACTGTTACCATCTAAGTCAAGGGCTTACCGGTCAATGGGAGTTATAATAACTGGGATGGCAGACAAGCCAATAGCAGTTGTCGTCCACTTTCTCACAGGCAGTGGCCACCTTGTAGTTTTTCCAAGTAACAAAAGGGAAGCAGCACACAATCGATTGATGGTGAATCCTGGAATTACAACGGAGGCCAATGCCTGCCAGATGAAAGTATCCACCACGGCAACACCGACAGTCATAGCTTTTCCAGGTTTGTCTCCATGAGCCTAAGTGGGGTTGGTAGAGTGAGGATTATTAGGATCTTGAGCACTTTATTGAAAAGAAATCTAAAATCTTAAATTGGCAGTTTTGAATTTTAAAAAGTGTTTTAAGTACACACCTACACTTGGGCACAAACTTTCATCAGATAATCTTAGAGGATTGGAAAGAGTGAGATTCAAACCTACACCATACTTTGGTGTGGAGGTTTAGAGTCAGGGTTTACAATTAGAGGTTATCATCATTACGTACACCTATTGCATTTGTGCCTGTCTGTCTATGTCTTACCTAACTGTTTCTTGCCCTGCACTAGCCCTCCCCTAGATAATGTACACGAGTCCTACTATCCCAGTGCAGTTTTTTGGCAGAGATGTGGTTTAAGAAACCAGGCAGCTCAATGTCTGTCTATTGCTTCTGGGTTGACTGTGGCCCAGATTACGATCCCCAGTCAAAGGTAGCACAGCTGACTTAAGGAGTCACAGCTAAAGCTCTGTGACTCGATATAGAAACAAGTTATCATCAGGCCTGTCTCTGTCCAACACATTGTACTGATGCCTATTATTTATGTTTTAAATTCATTCATTGGATGAGGGGGCGTCAGTGGCTGAGCAGCATTTATTGTCCATCCCTAGTTGCCCAGAGGGCAGTTAAGAATCAATCACATTGCCGTGGGTCTGGAGTCACACACAGGCCAGACCAGGTAAGATTGGCAGCTTCTTTCCCTAAAGGGCATTAGTGAGCCAGGTGGGTTTTTCCAACAATCGACAATGGATTTACAGTCATCATTAGATTCTTAATTTCAGATATTTATTGAATTCAAATTCCACCATCTGTCATGATGGGGATTCAAACCCGGGTCCCCAGAATGTTATCTGGGTCTCAGGATTAACAGTTCAGTGACAATACCACTAGGCCATTCACCTCTGTATTGCTGCGAGCAGCATTGTAACCACAGAGCATTAGTGAAAACCTCCTCAATGTTCTATCAGAGTTAACTTTTATGGGAAGGAAATTTCCAGAGTGACAGTTTTTAATATGCCAAGCATCCTTTAATTAAAAATCCCCTCGTTGGTTTTAACTATTCTTCATACATAGTATCAAAATCTAAATGCATCCTATACAATAGGAATGCTGTTTGTGGGTTTATTTTCTCTGTAGTAAATACAGGTTGTGCTATCTTGAGTCTGGTTTGAAGTGTTGGTTTGATCAAGCTGGAGTGGTAGGTGGCAGGCGCAGTAAGTTTTAACTATAAAAACGATAAACTGTAAACTAACAAGAAATATTGAGTTGGGTAACAGTACATTATCTAGGGGAGAACTAGTGCAGGGAAAGGAAAGAAATAGTAAAGTAATAGATGAGCACCAAAACAACAGGCAAAAGTAAAAGTTATAAATGATAACTTCCAATAGAAAAGCCTGACTCTAAACCTTTGCAGTACACCAAAGTTATAGCCAGTAAATCGACTTCTGACATTACAAGTCAAAAATAGATTTGTCACTTGTAGAATCAAAGAATCCCTAGTGTGGATACAGGCCATTCGGCCCACTGAGTCCACATTGACCCTCCACAGAGCATCCTATCCATACCCAAGCCCCCAAACTATCCCTGTAACACTGACTTCCCCATGACTAATCCACCTGGCCTGCACATCCCTGGATATAATGGGCAATTTGACATAACTAAACCACCTTAACCTGCACATCTCTGGATGGTGGGAGGAAATTGGAACACCTCCAAAAGCAGAATCCATAGTCACCTTTTACTATTATTCCAAAAAACTATGTATTAAATGGATATTTAAAAAAGAAATACATTTGTCAAGATATCTTAAAAAGTCACAGATAGCTTTTCAATAGTCTGAAAAACAGAAAGCTTAAAAAGAAGTCTTATCCATTCATAAAAGAGACTCCAGGATTTCATTATGAGCAGTTTCTACAAGATAGTAAAATTAAGTGATGGTTAACCTATCTCTTCTCTACATAGAATGGCAGGTATCTTGAACAATTACGACTCTCCAAATTTGCCTTTCTCCAAGTGCAATCATTCAAGTAAATGTAGAGGGGCAACAGTGGTAGAGGCAGGAGCCATCAAGACATTTAAGTAGTATTTTAGATGAGAACTTAAAAAACCATAATGCACAAGGCTAATGGGTCAGGTGCTAGAAAATGTGATTCAAATAGATTCATGCTTGACAACCAGCATGCACGTAATGGGCTGAAGGGCCTTCTTCCATGCTGTAACATCTTTTTGGTTCCGGTCAAATAAAACAGAATGATTTTCAGTAGACGTATTTCGGAGGGAGAGAAACTGGAAGAAACAGAAAGGTTAAGATCGGAATTGTTATTCATCAGCAATCATGAAGACACATATCCCATTGCCAAGAACCAGCACAGATGGGATAAGATAAATGGCCTCCTTCAATGCCATGGCCATTCTATGGTCCCATGTGTCTCACCAGAAAGAAAACCTACTCATACAACAGTGAGGCCGAACATTCAGCAGATGCTCTAATTTATGCTTAAACATCTTTAACAGGGGTACCCTCTGCAACAGTCAGTCCACCCAGCCTCCTTGTGGTTCTTTTCTCAACATTACAGCTTATTGTATCAGAAGTGAAGTTCTGGCGAAGTTTATTTAATACATAGGATCTGATATTCAACCTGACCCTCAACCAAATCAAAGTGGAACAGCACACACACACACTAGGAGACTCACATTTTGTTTCAATGTTTGACATGTTAATAGTTCTCTAGCACAAACGCTGAAAGCTGCTCAAAACCAGCTTAAATTTAAAATGGTACATTGATTGATGTATAGTGAGAAGAGCAAGATCATTCAATACGTTAAAATTTGTACTTACAACAGCCGCTTTCTTCCCCTTGTCAACTGCATCAGCTGTAACATATGCAGTTGATATGCCATAAGTAGCCCAGACCAGTCCTACAGGTACTAGTGCCCGGAATGCTTCACCAACTTCATTGGCATATCCTGAATCCACCAAAAAAGATGAAAACAAACTCAATCTGCTGTCCTTATGCTTATAGGTCTCTCAAGGCCACTCTCTGCACAGCCAGGCCAGCTGTCTTCCTGATCATTCTGGAACAAGTCGTGGACCTAGGGTGATAAGGTCACTAACAATAAAAGTAAACAACAATGGATGCTGGAGATTTGAAACAAAAACAGAACTTGCTGGCAAAACTCAACAGATGATGAGTCACCAGACTTGAAAGTGTTAACTTTGCTTTCTCTTCACAGATGCTGCTAGACCTGCTGAGTTTCTCCAGCTATTTCGGTTTTTTTGTTTGTGATAAGTTCATGGCCATGGAGACTGTGCTGTCCAGGAACTTGAAACTGAATGGTGTTGACATGATCTTGAATGATGATAGTAACTAAATTTCTCAACATTTTTATTAAATGTAACATGCATGTTATTGATGGTATTTCTGCATTAGCAACTCACCAACATTTTATTGAAATAAATTTTATTTCCTCTTGTTGCAAGAGAATATTCTGGGAATGAAACAGCAGTAATTTAAGCTGCTTCAGTTTCTGTCATATTGTAGAATACATTTCTTAAGCAAATATTGAAAAAATTACACATTATGTTTTCACAGACTTTAAAAAAGTACTTTCGCATGCAATGTGGGTCCTTCGTATGGTTTATTCAAGACCAGTATTCAAGCCCTCAACAACACAGGTACTATCAGACTGCGTCAATAGAAACTTTTATACTTCAGCTTATCTCTCTCCCCAGATAATGCAACCAGCCAACACACATTAAAACAATACTAGCAGCATACAGATACAGATTATTAGTTTCATAATGCAAACCATTGATACTTAAAAAGGAGAAAATATATATTCCCAAAGAGAGCTTTCTTTACATCTGAATTTAATACTAAACCTTAGCCAAGAATTGATTACTTTCCTGAACAAAAAAAATCAGAGACTAGATTTCTTTTCAACATAAATAATTAAAAACTATAATCATTGCAACAGCTCGAGATACTCTACAACATTGCTAAATAAGTCAGAAACAGCTATGACTTTGCATTTAATTGACTAAGGAAGAATAAACAGAAGTTTTTCCGAGCGGAATCCAGGATGCCCAGTGACAGAGTTATGACTTATTTCCATGTTACATATATTATCAATGATTTGATTTGGGTATTTAGAGTCATAGATTCATACAGAATGGAAATAGACCTTTTGGTTCAACATGACCACACAAACCAGACATCTCAATCTACCTAGATAACAAAGTGTAGAGCTGGATGAACACAGCAGGCCAAGCTGCATCTTAGGAGCAGGAAAGCTGACGTTTCGGGCCTAGACCTGATGAAGGGTCCAGGCCCGAAACATCAGCTTTCCTGCTCATAAGATGCTGCTTGGCCTGCTGTGTTCATCCAGCTCTACACTCTGTTATCTCAGATTCTCCAGCATCTGCAGTTCCTATAATCCCTGATACAATCCCATCCCAATCTACCTAGTCCCTTCTGTCAGCATTTATCCCATGTCCATTTAAACCCTTCCATATGTAGTACAACATTGAAGTTTGCAGATGGTAGAAAACTTGACAATATAAATTATTGTGCATTGCACACTTGAGAAGGATTAGATAGACTGGCAACCTGGGTAGACAGATAGTAGATGCAATTTAATGTGAATAATTGTGTAATAATGCATTTAAGGAGAAATAACACAGAGAGCCAATACAATCTAAAGTACACCATTCTGATCCAGATACAAGTAGAACCTGGGGAAGCATATTCACAAATCTTTGAAAGTGACAGAGCAAGATAATAAAGGCAGTCAGGAAAGCTTGTAAGATGTTTGCTTTACAAATAGAGATGCTCAAGTGAAAACCAAGAAAGCCATGTTAAATCTATATAAATCTCTTGATTTGACATCAATTGCAATATTGTGAACAATTGGATACTACACTTTAGGATGAATGCCAACATCTAGAGAAGGGTACAAAAGATAGTTACCATGAATAATATTAAAGATAGAGGACTTCAGCTGAAGGTTTGGTAGAAATTGGAGAAACTGAGACAGTTCTTAGAGCAGAGAAGGGGCAGAAGTGTACTGTGAAGGTGTCAGTAACCAGAGGTCCTAGCTGTAAAACAACTGACAAAAACATAGACATAGCAAGAACTGCAGATGATGCATTCAGAGATAACACAGTGTGGAGCTGAAGGAACACAGCAGGCCAGGCAGCACCAGAGAAGCAGGGAAGTTGATGTTTGGGTTGGGAAGAAGACCGCCAACCCAAAACGTCAACTTTCCTGCTCCTCTGATGCTGCCTGGCCTGCTGTGTTCGTTCAGTTCCACACTGTTACCTGACAAAAAAATGTAGAGTTTTGTTAAGATCCAGAATGCACTACCTGAAAGGATGATAAAATCAGGTTTAATTGGAACTTTCAAACGAACATTCTTGAACATTTTTTTGAAAATTAATGATCAGTGTCCTGGGGAACAAAACTTGAGTGTGGGACTAAATTACACAACTCCTTTAAAGAGCCAATGCATGCATGGATAACTTTCTTTTATGAATTCTAAATTTGTCTTTCACAACTGTGAACCTGTTCCTCGAGGACTACTCATGCAAGTTGCTCAGGTGATTTTCCAGATTTGCTGTTATTATCCTACATATTATATAATGTAATATGTTACAAATATCCTCTAAAACAAACCTATTCAGATGTGTTAATGACACAACTCTGGAATTGCGCAGGACCTAAACCCAAGCCTTCAGGCCCAGAGTTAAAGACATTACTACTGCGCAATAGAGCCCCTACACACTCTGTTCTATATACACACTTTAAATCAGATCATCTCTTGTAAATCTTTCAAGCTCAGACCTAAGCTGTTAGGAATACCCACGTGACTCTTATGTGTGATCTCATTGATTAATGCTCCCCATTGGTTGGCCATGTTGAATATAGATCTTTAACATGTTGTCTTTCAACTTCAAACACAGGATATCCGTTGCAATGCAATGCATTGGCTACATGTGCCACATATTGTCCCTATTTTCCTGCAGTACCCAACACTGATTTGGATGAACTTTGTATCTGCAATTTTTTTCAAATGTTTACACTTTTTGGTAAATTTCAGTTTCTTTGTCTTTCTGATTTCATTACTCCTCCTAGTTGTTTGTCGTTATTTTCACATTTAACCAGGTGCATAGTTAATGCTCCTGGTTAGTCCTCCTTATGATTTTAGGGGCATTGGTTTAGTGCCTTCCTTTTTCAAACAAAATTTCTCCAACAAGTGACAACTGCTTTCTACCCACTGACCAACTTATAATCCAATTTGAAAGATTTTCCCATAACCCCATCGTTGAGCTTGACTAACAGTCTTGGTTGCAAATAATTAACTTCACGAGGGAGTGTAGCTGTGTTCTATTCTAGCTGTAATGTATCTTTTCCAAGATCTTTGTTTTGTAGCTACTACACATCCAGAGTTTAGTTCTACAAATACACTGAAATGAGTCTACACATGCAACAATTTTTAAAGTTTTATCTAAAGATCAGCACCATACAACAACTTACATTTAAATACACTTGTAAAATGATAAAATGGTCCAAGAATCTTTGCAAGAGCATTATAAAACAATACGATGGCAAGCCATTTGAGGAACATAGGAAAGGAGTAGGCCATTCAGTCCATCAAACCTCTCACCACCATTCAGTACAATTGTGGCTAATCGAACACTTCAGGGACTTTTTCTGCCCCAAAACCTTGTGTGCCACTGGTAATCAGAAATTTGTCAATCTCTAATTTACATGTACTCAAAGACTGAGCTTCCACTGCCCTCTGTGGGACAGAATTTCAAAAGTTAATAACATGGAGTTAAAAAAAAGTCCTCTCCACTCAGATCCGAGTTTCAGCACCCTGCACTTAATTTTTAAATCATGCCCCTCGTTTAACACTCTCCAACCAGGAGAAGCATCTTACTTGTATCTGCCTTGTCAGTCCCTTTACATATTTTCAATGAAATAACTTTTCATTTTTCAAAACTCTACAGTATACAGGTCCAGTTTTCCCAATCTATTTATAGACAATCCAGCCATCCCAGGAACAAGTCTAGTGAATCTTCATTACACTCTCCCTTCAGCAACATGTTCGGTCGGCATGGACATGTTGGACCCAAGGGTCTGTTTCTGTGTTGCGAGAATCTATGAATCTATACTATCTTTCCTGAGATAAAGGAGGCCAAAACTGCACACAGTACTCTAGGTGTGATCTCATCAAGCTCCTATGCGATTGAAGCAAATCTTCATTATCACCATACTCAGATCCTTTTCTAAGACTAACATCCCAACTGCCTTCTTAATAGCTTGCTGCACCTGCATCGTAGCCTTTAGTGACTTCAAAGGAAAAAGGCAAGGTGAAAAGGCTGGGGGCAAAATTCCAAAGCTTTGAACCTAGGCACTGCAGTGACAGCCACCACTAGTAGAGGGATAAAAATTAGATATATGCTCATGAGGTTGATGTTAACTTGTAGAGCTTGCAGAAATGCCACGAGTTAAAATGTGAACATAGCCAGAATTCAGACTTGGAGGTTAATGTACATTAAGAGTGAGATGAAGTAAAATTGCTTGGAATGGCAGTCTGACTTTCCTTCACCCTGTGTTTTCAGATGCAATGGTAGGCTGACGCCACTTTGCACCAATGTTATATACAAGGTACGAATCTGTTAGAAACAAAAACAGAAATTGCTGGAGAAACACAGCAGGTCAGGCAGATTCTTTGAAGAGAAAATAGAATTAACACAGAGTGCAGTGACCCTTCTATAGAACAAATAAATAAGAACGAATCTTTAGTGGCTTTTTGTTTTGATTCTTAACTTTAAAGCCATCTAAGTTCTTACTCTCATTCTGTTCCCAATCCCTCACTCGTGGAGAAGCGACTATATTGAACAGCAAAAAATTATCTTGCTCAACAAAATCGTGTTTGCTAAATAAGGAATTGTCCAGATTTCCTTCCATTTGAGAACACTGTTAAAAGCAGTGAAAATATTTTGGTTATGCAGAGGAGTACCCACAGGCCTGGCGGGGAAACCCCCAGCGGTACACATACTTCACACCAAGGTAAATGATACAGAGCTGGGCCTCTTGTCAGCTTGCTTCAAAAGTACACTGTTACTGATGCGTCCTTACCCTGTCCTTTCACAGTTGTTACTCTTGTCATTACATTTTCAAGCTACATTTATTTAACGGACCCCTCATTTTTGATGAGTCTTGAGTGTCCACCTCTAGTACCCTTCAGTTCTATCTGGTGGGTGGGGAACACATCACCATACATTGGATAGTTTCACAGAACTCGAAACTGGAATGTAAGAAGCACTTTGTAAAATGACTTCTCTCTGAGTCAGCAATCATGTCAGTGCGAAATATGAGCCGCCCCGACAGCGTGGAGCTTACACTAACTTTGTTCAAGGTTATTTATTGTCCCATGTTGAGAACTAAAAGCACTCGAAGCGTGAATTATATTTTCATTTTTCACAAAAAAACGGGGGATTTGCTGCTTTAGTCGCGGGTGTACGAGATGAAATCCCGGAACTGGAGTAAAATCGGGATTAAAGCCCAGCCTGGATTCTCCCTGCCTCCCCCCACCCCCGCCGAAAGGTGAGGGGGAATTTCCGGACTGTTTCTTACCCAGAAACCGGACCCAAGTGTCCCGATAAATATCGACCTTGTCCTGCCCTCCCGGCTTGTCCATCTGCTTCTGATCCTGACGTTAGCCACGCCGCAGCAGCCGATACATTCACGAGGCATGTATCCATTCAATGTAACCAATCCACTCTCACAGTCAGCCTTTCAGACAAAGCTGCAAACATCCGCCTCTGACCCAAACAGCAGAGGTGGGGCTATGTTACAGAGAAATCCTGAATCCGCCTTGACAACACTGTTTGCCAAACGGGTTCATTTTAAACACACTTCTCCTTCTCTCCCACAGCTCCAGACCCACCCTTTAATGAGAAAATGGACAGGAATTCATCAACCGCACGTAAGCTTTCAGAAACAGGCCCTCCCATTTTTCCTGCAATACTAAAGTGCACCATAACCAAAGCTGCAAATAGTTACATAATTCCAACACATTTAAGAAGTCATGCATTTTGCTCTCGGCAGTTGTAAAATAACTTCCAAAAGAGATAGAAAGGACTGCAGATGCTGGAAGTCAGAGTCAATGGAACAAAAACAGAAGAGAGATAAGGTGCAGAGCTGGATGAACACAGCAGGCCAAACAGCATCAGAGGAGCAAGAAAGCAGACGTTTCGGCTTCTTCATAAAATCTACTATCTCTGAACAAAAGCAGAAGTTGCTGGAAAAACTCAGCAGGTCCGGCAGCATGTGAAGAAAAAAATCAGTCAACGTTTCGGGTCTGGTGACTCTGCCTCAGAACGGACCCGAAACGTTAACTCTGATGTTTTCTTAACAGATGTTGCCAGACCTGCTGAGCTTTACCAGCAACTTCTGTGTTTGTTCCTGATTTGCAACATCGCATTTCTTTCAATTTTTATTGAGTCGATAAAACGTGGAGCTGGAGGAGCGCAGGAGTCCTGGGGAAGGGTGCAGACACGAAGCATCGATTTTCTTGCTGCTTAGATGCTGTCGGACCTGCTGTGCGCCTCCAGCTCCACGTTTTATCAAGTAACTTCCCTAACTGGGATTGAGAAAATATCTATACAGCATCCTGTACGACAGTAAACTCCCTTCTGAATGATTGTCATCCCAGCACGTTCTTCCATCACAGTATTTACAAATTCTGTGGAAAAGTAATATCAAAGTATAGTTTGTGGCGGCTCCAGCAAGAGACTCCTAATCCCTTCAAATTCTTGAAAAGAGAAATAACTCTTTTTTACCCATTTTCTCGTTTTCCACCTGAAGGCTCCCATGATACATTTCTTCCCTGGTTGGGGCAGGGGAGCATAGAACTACTTTCAGCTCGCTGTGGAGCAAAGCACTGGCTGGTCCAGCATTTATCGCACATGCTTAAAGCCATCTTAAGTTTGTTCAATACATTCGCATCACTTCTATGACCCTTGATATTTTGCTCATAAACTCCGTATCTGATGCCATCTCTCTCATTGAGGAAGGAGCGGGACTTTGAAAGCTTGTGACTTCAAATAAACCTGTTGGACTGTAACCTGGTGTTGTGTGATTTTTGACCTTGTCCACCCTAGTCCAACACCGGCACCTCCATGTCACAGGTAGCATACGGACAGCACTGTCAGGAATTCCAGGATTTTGACCAGAAAATACATTCCCATCCCTTCTCCTTTCTGGCAGGGAAGCATATGGCTTCCTATGGTAGCACTGAATGAATAGGAGATATAACACGTGAAATCATATGCCCTATGGGTGGCCACCAGGACAGGCAGGCAGCCAGCATAGGAGTCTCCTGTATTCCCGTCTGTAACAGGGATACTGTTTTGCGTACTGTTTTGGCAGGGGGGGGAGGTGCTCCCAGGCTGTATAAAAGCAGCAGCTAGGCCTGTGGCATCACAACTGGCTCTGCTGTAGAGCAGCGTTGGGCAAGATCCAAGTGAGCAAACGTGGTCAGGGACTTGCTTGTTCAGGGCACAGACAGACGCTTCTGTGGCCACATCTGAGATTCCAGGATGGCGTGTTGCTTCCCTCATGCCAAGGTCTCTGTGCAGTTGAACAAAATTCTTAAATGTGAGGGTGAGCAGCCAGAGGTCATGGTACACATTGGTACCAACAACATAGGTAGAAAGAAGGATGAGGTCCTGCGGAGTGAGTAGAGGGTGAAAAACAGGATCTCAACAGTAGTCATCTCTGGGTTACTACCATTGCCATGTGCTAGTGAGGCAAGGAATAGAAAGTTAAGGGGCAGGTACAGTGGGCAGGGTTTTTAGGATCTTGGATCATTGGGACCTCTTCTGGGGCAGAGGTGACCTGCACAAGAGGGATGGGTTGCACCTAAACTGGAGGGAAACCAAATCCTTGCAGGACAGTTCGCTCGTGCAACTCGGGGGGGTTTAAACTAGAGTGGCAGAGAGCTGGGAACAAGAGCAGCAGGTCAGCAAGTGGGGGGATTGAAGCGAAGGTAGACATTAGGTCCAATAAATCAGAAAAAAAGGACAGGCAAAGACATGAAAATGAACGTGATGGTACTAAAGGACTGAAGTGTGTTTATTTCAACACAAGGAGAATTAAAAGATAAGGCTTAGAGCCTGGGTCAGCACATGGAACTATGATTTTGTGGCCATTACAGAGACTTGGTTGAGAGAGGGACAGGACTGGCTTTTCAATGTTCCAAGGTTTCAATTTTTTAAATGAGATAGAGGGGAAGGTCAAAGAAGTGGAACAGTTGCATTACTATAATCAGGGAGAATGTTACATCTGCACTCAGAGAGGACATACTGGAGAGCTCATCCACTGAGGCAATATGAGTAAAGCTCAAAAATAAGACAGGTGCAATCAGTCTGACAGGATTATACTATAGGCCCCCAACAGTCACTGAGATATTGAGGAACAAACATGGACGCAGGCTATGGAAAGATGCAATTAAAAAAAGTTGTCATAGCAGGTGAGTTTAATTTCCCAAATATTGACAGGGACTCACTTAGAGCAAGAGGCTTGGATGGGCAGAATTTGCTAATATGCTGGGGCATTTTGAGATCAAGAGGGTTTCTTGAAACAGTCTGTGGATAGTGCAACTAGAGGGGGGCCATACTGGACATTGTATTGGCTAATGAGCCTGGCTAGGTAACTGACATTTCAGTGGGACAGTAGTTTGGAAACAGTGATCACAACTGCTTGAGTTTTATGATAGCTACAAACAAGGATAATTCAGAACCTTGCAGGAAGGTACTAAAGTGGGGGAGATCAAATTACATCAGTGTTAGGCAGAAGCTAGGGATCGTTAATGGAGAGGAGCTGTTATCAGGTAAGTTCATGTTTGATGCGGGAATTGTTTAAAGATCTGCTGGGGACAGTTTAAGACCGGCATGTTCCAGTAAGGAGGAAGGATAAGGATCGCAAGGTAAGGGACCCTTCGATAATGAGGGAGGTTGTGAATTGAGTCAAAAGGGAAAAGAAGCTAAAATCGGATTTGGCCTGTGAGGAATATAGGGAAAGCAGGAAAGTACTCAAGCAGGGAATTAGGAGAGCAAGAAGGGGCCATGAAATAACCTTGGCAAGTAGGGTTAAAGAGAATCCCAAGGCATTCTATAGATACATTAAAAACAAGAGGATTACTAGGGAGAAGGTAGACCCACTCAAAAACAAAGGAGGAAACATGTTTGGAGGAGGAGAATGTAGGTGAGATCCTAAATAGGTACTTTGCATTGGTATTCACCCAGGAAAAGAATATGGAGGACAAGTGAGATTTGTATGGAGCATGCTAATATGCTGGGGCATTTTGAGATCAAGAAAGAAGTGGTGTTGGATCTCTTGAGGAGCATTAAGGTGGATAAGTCCCTAGGACCCAATGGTATCTAGCGCAGGTTTATTGAGAGAGGCAAGAGAGGAGATTGCTTGGAACTTGACCAATATCTTTGTATTCACACTAGCCACTGAAGAGGTCCCGCAGGTCTGGCAAGTAAGCAATGATGTTCTTCTGTACAAGAAGGGAAATAGGAATAACGCAGGAAACTATAGACCAGGGAGTCTCGCATCAGTGGTTGGGAAGCTATTGGAAAGAATTCCCAGGGATAGGATTTATGCACATTTGAAAAAGCGTGGCCTCTTTAGGGACAGTCAGCATGGCTTTGTGCAGGGCATAATGTCTAACTTGATTAAATTTTTTGAGAAGGTGACCGATGAGGTAGAGCAGTGGATGTTATTTACACAGATTTTAGTAAGGCTTTTGACAATGTCCCTCATGGCAGGCTCAGTCATAAGATTAAATGGCATAGAATCCACAGTGACTTGGCCAGATGGATTCATAGGGGACAGACAGTATTGGTGGAAAGGTGTTTTTCTGGCTGGAGGTCAGTGACTAGTGGTGTTCTGCAGGGATCCATACTGGGACCTCTGCTGTTTGTGATATATATAAATGACTTAGAGGAAAATATAGATGGGTGGGTTAGTAAGTTTGCAGATGATACAAAAATCAGTGGAGCTGTGGATAGTGTAGCGGTTGACAAAGGATACGGCAGGATATAGATCAGTTGCAGATATAAGTGGAGAAATGGCAGATGGAGTTTAATCCGGTTAAGTGTGAGGCGCTGCACTTTGGGAGATTACATATTAAGAAAAAGGATACAGTTAGTAGCAAGACTTTGAACAGCATTGATGTACAGAGGGATCTTGGGGTTCAAGTCCATAGCTCCCTGAAAGTAGCCAGTAAATAGGGTGGTAAAGAAGGCATATGGCATGCTTGCCATTATTGGTCAGGGAATTGAGTACAGGAGTCAGGATGTCATGTTGCAGCTGCATAAGACTGGTTAGACCACATTTAGAGTATTGTGTTCAATTCTAGTTGCCACATCGCAGGAAGGATGTGGAGGCTTTGGAGAGGTTGCAGAAGAGGTTTACGAGGATGCTGCCTGGATTAGAGGGTATGAGTACAAGGAAAAACCCGCTGAGGGGAGACTTGATAGAAGTCTACAAAATTATGAGATTCATAAATAGAGTTGATTCTGGTCAGAATCTCTTTCCCAAAGTCTAATACTAGGGACATGTATTTAATGTTAGAGGAAGAGCTTCAAAGGAGACATGAAGGGGAGTCTTTTACACAGAGAGTGGTAGGAATCTAGAACTTACTGCTGGGGATGGCAGTGGAGCAGATACAATAGGGGCATTTAAGGGACTTTTAGATAAGCATACGCAAGAAATGGAGGGATACGGGCGAATGGCAGGCAGAAGGGATTAGTTTCATTTGGCATCACGTTCAGCACAGCATCATGGGCCAAAGGGCCCGTTCCTGTGCTGTGCAGTTCTATGTTGTATGTTTTATGTTCTATTTTTAATTTCCCTATTTTTCCTGTGCCTAAGATTCTTCATCCGAGTAGACAATGCCAATCTAGCTGACACTTACTTATGTAAAAGTTAGTTTTTGGGTAACAAAAGACAACAAAATCTGGCTGTGATCTCAATTATAATGTATTCTTGCAAACAAAACATTACCAAACACTCTAAGAACAGCAGCTGAGCATGAAATACATAATTTTATTGCTCCCCACAAATACACAGTTGATTTTGACTTTGCACAATAGTTAACAAATCCAAATGCAAAATGATTTGTGGAAAAAGGAAACATTTCAGTGTTTTTTTTACTGATGTAAGCTTTTACAAATCAGCGCTGACTTTTGTGATTGTATAGCCTATCAAGGAGCTGTGTTCACAGGGAGTGTCAGAGAAACAGCAACATTTTAGCTATGACTCTGTAAACTGTGTTCTTTCAGTGCTTGGCTCCCCACTGGTGGTTGGAGGAAGACAAGCACCTATACTATATATATTTGAGAAGTTAAATATGGTATCCACCATATTTCTTAATCACTTATAGAAAAATGGACACTGTAAAATTGTTGTACAATGTTCTGCAGCAATTGGAGAGTTAATCTTGCACAGTGTATTAAACAAAACTGCCTCAAAGGGTATTAGTAATTTTTTCACCTTACCAAAGCATTTTGGCCTTGTTTTAGGTTGAAGAGTTGCTGCTGATTTGCAGCTTGATCTGTTCTGGAAACCAATTCTTCATTTTTGTCTTGACACACAACAACCCAAATGGTTTCAGAAAACGTCAATAAATTTCTGCGCAGTCTAGTGATCACTACCTCTTCACTAATTTTAGCATTAATGCAAAACACTGTGCCAGTTCAACAACCTTTTGCAGTTTCTGAATTACATATTGCAGTTGACAGCACCTTGTACTGATTCTCCGTATCTTCGTAGCATTTTAATCACAACTCTTCCAAAAGGGATCAACTAAATTACTTGCAGCTCTAACCAGAATCTCCAAAAGAAACTTTAAAATATCCAACAGCCACAGTGCAGGAAGTACCATCAAGGCTAAAAGCTCCAGGTGTGTAGGAAGTTGTGGGTGGAAGAAAATCCCAGGTTTAAGTAACTGAGCTAAAAGAAAAACTAATCAAGTTCAATGTATGGTGATCATTCTAAAATGTGAAATGATTAAAGTACACTTCATAAAAAAGAAATAATTCAATATGTATAATTCAACCAGACAAAAGTAGGACAGAACAAAAACAGAGGACTTGATTAGCTAAACTGAGAAAAAGCCAGAGACAAACCTAATACAGTAAATAATTTCTTTATATTATGACTATTTAGAAGCATTACAAAAAGCATTTAATCATTTCCTATTTAATAGAGAAGGCTTAGAATTTTAAAAATCTTGAAAGGTTAAGACCTCATCTCAAGAGATTGGAACCAGTAGGATGGGCTGAATTGCCCTTTCTGTTTTTACATTCTTATTTTGGTAATCAGATATAAACTGGATGTACAATTTACTCTGAACAATTGCACAGTATTTTTTCTGTAAACAATAGTGCTGACAACACAGATGTAAAAGCTTTCTGCGGCTGTTGCACTGTAATATTCACATTCAAACAGAAATCAGCAGCTCAGAAATTCTATAATTTATATAAAATCATTTCCTGTTAGCTTCAATTCTATCTTGCAAACGACAAGAGAAAGTTTTGTTTGATCCAAAGTGAGACCTGAAAAAATACTTTAGACATCTTGATTCCTTCAAGCAACTTGAAGACACATGATGACTACAGCATGATTAACATCAACAGTTACAGATAACATTACCCAGTGCATTTATAAATAACACATGTAATGATCTGGATAGAAGGCTTGAGTAAAAACTCAGATTTCTGGAACTTTAATAAACCACTCTTGCTATGTGCAATTTTACAGGTATCAAACTTAGATCATTTTTAATGATTAGTTAATGTTTATTATTTACTGATCTTCATGGAATCAATCAACAAAGCAGACCTGGAAAAGATTTACATTTTCCCTAAACCAAAACTGATTCAAAAACCTCTCTTGTCTCAGTAAATACATATTCAATTATAAATTAAATAATATCAGTCCAGATACACAAACATCACAGAAATTTATTATAATCTGCAGCAAGTTCTGCATTTAAAGAAACTCCAAAGTTTATGGCACCTAAAATAACAATTATTCTGGAATAAGGGAACCCTGCCATGGTGTGTGGTCAATGTATGATCATAGATGGAAATCAATGTGGTAACTGGGACTAAACTACACTAATGTTCCAGCATAGCTTTTCCAATAGTACATTTATTCATTTAATATTAATTTAGTTTAATTTTATAAATTGTAAATTATGCAGTAGCAAAGTTTTGTTTCAAATTAAAATGCAATTAGCAATAAAATACTTCCCAAAATAAGGCAATTTTTCAACCTTTGCAGGAACACATAGTCGGAATTTGGATTTGTGATGTGCATCATTTTCTGACCAGTACAAATGACTGACTAGAAATCTGCCCAAATTTCCAAAACAGGGCTAACTGACAAGAAGGTGATCAAGATGAATATATCATAAACTGGGAGGGAATTTTAAAATTTTAGGTATCACTTCTGCTCAGTTTTTGCTCCATATCGTCTGACATTATGGACATCTGCTGGGAGCAGTACCATGGGTATAACCATTCCCTCAGTAACTTGCTCAGATAATTTTCTTCAATCATGAACCTAGTTAGGTGGATTAGCAAGCTAAACATGTGAAAACACTGCAGTTGAACCTAACTAATTATACCAACTTTCAATATCAGATCCACTAACTCAAAATTCCTTCCAAAATTGAGACCTCGACCACTTAGAAGGACAAGCTCAGATGATACATGGGAACGCTACAACTTGCAATTTCCCATCCAAGTCACACACAATGCTGACTTGGAACTTGGTATTTTATCATTGTCACTGATTCTGAATCTTTGAACTATCTTGCTAACAAAACTGTAAATATACCTACCTCTTCGTGGAGTATAGCAATTCAAGAAAGGTGGTTCATCAGCACCTTCTCAGGGGTCAATTGGGAATAAACAATAAATGCTGTTCTAGCCAGACAGACCAATGACCTCTAAACAAAAACATAACTGGAAACAAAATTTAAGAATCCTTCCAATCTAAATGTTGCAGACAATGCAATGAATCATTGGGAGTGAATCTCACTTCAGAAATATATGGAACTGTCGACTCTTCATGATGGCTCAAGATGGAAAAGCAACATATTAATCTGGCCTGTTGTTAGTAGAAGGCACAGATTATTGCTGTGTTTTTCAATTTGTTTGAATCATACAATTAAGCTAAATAACAAAGCTGTGGTGGGTGATACACTAGACTGATGAACAGAAGTCGTGGGCCTGCAGGTTCAAAGATTGCACATCTGATCCTTACTGATTACATGTTGGTTGTCTGAACTCAATTGCTCAATTTAAGCAAACATTCAGAATTCTTAGCTGGCCCATTCAAAGATGAGAGATTTGGCAGATGTTTTGATAGTGGGAAGGAAAATCTGGTATTCTTTAAAGCACCAATCAAGCTCTACTATCAGGAAGTTACAAATTGCACTTCAACTACACTGTACAACTTCATTTATCCTATCTCACCAGAGAGGAAGAGAAAACTCAGAGAGTTATTATGTATCAACGAAAAAAGGAAAAACTCCCCTTTTCATGATTTTTAAAAAGGGAGGATTGCTTGATGTCTACATTGCATCAAGATAAAGAATATTGATTTAAATGACTACTTGAGAATTGGAATGAAATTCTTGAATCAAATTTTTGGTTAATGAATTTAATGTAAAAACGTTCAAATTAAGTTTTATTCTGGAGTTCCTTCAGTATTGTACAGGGCAAGAATACCTACTAAATAGATTCCAGAATAACACATTATAAATCTCTGGTGCAAATATTGCCACAACTCAAACTTTCTGACCCAGCTAGCTGTGATAGAGGCTAAAGAGAAAAATTTGAAGATTTTATGGAACCAGGATAATTCCCATTCAAGTGAGTTTTTGCACATTCTGATTGTACAGTTCTTGAAGACTGTTATTCAATATTTTTGGAACATGACTCTCTGAAACAAGGAGGGATGACTGATATCTGGATTCATTCTTTTGGATGAGCATATGGACGTACATGGAATAGTGTAGGTTAGATGGGCTTGAGATCGGTATGACGGGTCGGCACAACATCGAGGGCCGAAGGGCCTGTACTGTGCTGTAATGTTCTATGTTATGTTTTTGGTATTAGTTGGTTCTTGAACAAAGAAATGAGTTTATTTTGTGTTATCAGTTTTACCAAATTGGAGGATAAATTAAAACAGGGCAGCGATTGTCTTTCTTGACCTGAATACTGACAGTGATACTGGACTGTCACAGGAGATATTAAAATAGGTCCAAAAATGGGACAGTAAATGAAATTGCTGAGAATTTTTTTTCTCAATTTAGAATCGACATTAACAGTAAAGGTACATTAACTCATAGCAACCAGAAATTCATTAACATCAATTGGAAACAATCAACTGTAATGTTATCATTGATCAGAATTATATACCATAAGATTGAATAATTGTTAATTTAATTCTAATTAAGAGAAAAGCTCAGCACTTTATAACTTAATTTGAATCATTCTGAGATGAATGATGTACCACAGATGTGGCCTATTATCCAATGCTTAATGGGTCATTTGTCAGTACAGTAGCCAAATACTCTAACACATATGTAGTATAAAGATAAATGTAATTCTCTTGTATAAACAAAAAAATTCAGTGCTAAATATTAGACGCAAGTCTTTTAAATAAAAACGGTATGTGTGTATGCATGCGTGTTAGTGTATGTCCCATTCACTCTATGGTAAAAAGCAGCATGCTTAGTAGGCACTCAGCTTATCCCAGTTTTCACTGATACATGTTAATCCATTTGATTACTCAACATGGTCCATATCGCACAAAGTTCACACACCACAGCTGGCTCTGCTGAGTTTACAATCAGCAGTCATTAAAACATGCCAATCCATTCAGTGCATCACTGCAGAGAATTTGAGTTCGCCTCATTGTAAAGTTGCCTTACAGATTCATCTCCTGCCAGGGTTGTTATATTTTACTGACATCCATTTCTTTTATCTTCTTTCCGAGATCATCCATTTGAGCTTCTGACCCCTTGTCTGGCAGCAACACTTCTACTGAGTAGCTAACCTTCTTCGAATGAATGATGCTGTATGTGTTGTCAAATCTTAGAACATCTGGGAAAAACAGAGTTAAAAATAGCAATCGCACAGATATACCAAACCTAAGTCTCCAATCAATGAACTGAATAAAGCAGTGATGTCTCTGCAGGGTGTGCAACTAACCTGTAGCATATACAGCTTAGAACACAAGCAATGGAACGAGGTATTGATGATGATGATAAATTGTGGTCTTAACAAAATTATAGAGAATACTTTTAAATTGGCACATAATATGAACAGTCACCAAGGTTGTGCAATGGCTGTGTTTGGAGAGAGTGGATTTTGTAGGAGCATTCATATCCAGCTCAGTTCATTCTCATTGCTAAGTCACTGTAGATTTCTTTCATTATGGGTAGTTGCCATGTAACATCAGAGTTTTAGTGAATAGGGAAAGCCTCACTTGATCAATTCTAGTTCTGGAGATCTATGAGGACCAATTGTGAAGCACTACGTACTTTGAAAATAGAGATGTCCTCCCACATTTATGGTGAATTCCAGTGCATGGTACAGGTTCAATTCTTTTGTAATACATGGTAACGTAGATCAAAAGTGAGAACACAAAGCTGGACTTTGGGAAAAGTTGGATGACAGATGAGCTCAGAGGCAATGAAATAAGCATTGAAGTTATTTTTGATTGGTTCTTGATTTCCAAACACTCAATCAAAACAGTTGACAGTCTTCTTTTGTTTTGACAGCACACTGAAATGTGATTCACAATGATAAGGCTTAAGTCATCTTAATTTATCCTCCCACCAGAATCCTAACACTGTCTCGCTCCAGAGTATTTACTTTCACTATACATTAAAAAGAGCACTGCTTGAAACACTGTGCAAGTAATTTACTTAATTCCAATTTATAGTTGTTCAAACGTTGTAGCTATACATGCTCAGATACTACAGCTGGATTACTAATTATGCAATACATCATGCTATGATAAGATTACAATCTGCATCAGAATTTATTTTACTACATGAACAAGGCACAAAAACATGCAATTCCACCTTCACAACTTCCGAAGTGAAGCGATTCCCCATAAGGGAAATCCAAAAGACAAAACAGATTATCATTAGATTTTAAAGAATGCTGCACATTCATAGGGAACTCAAGGCGGCGGGTGAGAAATGGATAAATCTGTAGAATTGTTCAGGATCAGGCTCTTCACAAGTTGAAGCCCAAATTAAACCAGCAACCTCTACAGCAAAATGTATAATCTGGACTGTAATGTCATGGGGAGATTTTTTTAAATTCATTCATGGGATGAGGGCGTCGCTGGTCAGGCAGCATTTATTGCTCATCCCTAATTGCCCAGAGGGTAGTTAAGAGTCAACAATATTGCTGTGGATCTGGAGTCACATGTAGGCCAGAACAGGTAAGGGTGGCAGTTTCCTTCCCTAAAGGATGTTAGTGAACCAGATGGATTCACAGTTGTCATTAGGATCTTAATTCCAGATATTTTTTGAGTTCAAATTTCACTACCTGCCCTGGCGGGATTCAAACCCAGGTCCCCAGAATGTTATCTGGGTCTCTGGATTAGCAGTTCAGTGACATACCATTATGCCATCGCCTCCCGTCCATTACTAGTCATCATTAGGATCTTAATTCCAGATATTTATTGAGTTCAAATTTCACCATCTGCCCTGGCGGGATTCAAACCCAGGTCCCCAAAATGTTATCTGGGTCTCTGGATTAGCAGTTCAGTGACATACCACTACGCCATCGCCTCCCGTCCATTACTACTTTCAAAATGGATCTCAGTAACCTCCCAGTAGAATAATTGTTTGAGAAAGGCTGCAAGTATCCAGTAAGATGGGCATAGCTTCAATGAATGCAAGCCCTTGCCAAGAATAATAATATCTAGTTTTAGGAAGAAAACTGGGGGGTAAGTGGGAGCTGGAAAGAGGAAAATAAAAGAACTAATATTAAAAATGCAATCATAAATACATTATGGGCTCAAGAATTCAACCTGAAGTCTGACCAGACAATGGACCGCTCATAAATTGATTGAAACCCGTTAAGATGCTAAAAATAACAAAAGTTGCAGAGCTAAAGCCCCATCCTTCGAGGTCAGTAGATTATGCTTTTTGGACGGGAAATTAAATGTGAAAATCTCAGGTAACAGTGTTGGTTGTTGTATTTACTGTTTGAAGACATTTTTGTTTTTATCCTCAAACTTAGGTAGCTTTTAAACAAATCTTGTGCTTTTACACTGAAAATTTAAAGGAGCAAATGATAGAAAATACAATTAGAGATAACAAATTGTTCAAATACCAGCAGAATTCTTCTAAGCTAGCATTCTACATTTCTTTCCTTGTTTGGTACAGATACACTGATGAGCAGTTTGCTGAAATTGTTGTTGAGTGCAGATTGACATGTTAAGGAATAGGGGCTAAAACATATGGGATGGAAACAAGAAATTAACATTAGAGTTATCTACTGGTAAAGTCTAAAAGCAAGTTGCATTTTCTCTAAAGATAAAAATGACCAAGCATAACATAGTCAATCTTGTTCACAACAACAGAAATCACTAAAGATTACACACATCACAAAACCACTACTGTGGGGATCTCTGAGATAACAACTAGCACTGCAGAACACTGCTAGTCCTGATTAATATATCACGCTCTGCTAAAGGAACACTGACGCTAAATCTCATTAATTTACTGCAATACCATAATTGAACAGTTAGACCAAGATAACTGTTCACCAGTCCTAAGTTTTTAAGATAATTGCTTTTGAATTCTTGGAAATTGAATGAGCAATTCAATTATAATTGAAAGGCCTTCTCCCCTAATTTGGGATTATAATTAAAATAATTAGGTTTATATTATTGATCGATTAAGCATCTTCCACACCATATTTTATATTATATGACACCAAAATAATTATAAATATCTCAACATAATCTAAATAGTTAAACTTAAAAGGGGAGCGATATTGGTATCAGTCACCTCCATTTCAGACTCATGCTGAACCTGATGGGTCTCTTACTCTTTGGAGTCAAGGTAATGATTTTGATATTTAGTGGATACGCTTTGCTTTCTTTTAAAGTCTTCTATTTGTATTAATTCGTGGTTGAAGTTTGGATTTTCCTGTAGCTATCTTTTCAAGGTTTTATGTAGCTTTGCAATTTGTACTTTTCATATTCCACCAAAGTTACATTTTGTTAATAATGTTAAATTTATGTGCCAGTTTAGAATTTAAACGATCTCACATAACTATATCAAACATTCAGAAAACTCAACTCCTATTCCCTTTAGTAGCGGACAGTTTTCGGAGGAGTTTCACCCAGACGTGTACAATATCCAGGAAAATTACAATCCAGCTAAAAATAAAATGTATTTTACCTAATGGATAGAGATAGAGGAAGCTGATGTACTGAAAATTTTGTCAAACATTAAGATTGACAAGTCGCCAGGCCCGGATCAGATTTGTCCTCGGCTGCTTTGGGAAGCGAGAAATGCAATTGCTTCGCCACTTGCGAAGATCTTTGCATCCTCGCTCTCCACTGGAGTCGTACCTGAGGACTGGAGAGAGGCAAATGTAATTCCTCTCTTCAAGAAAGGAAATAGGGAAATCCCCGGCAATTATAGACCGGTAAGTCTCACGTCTGTCGTCTGCAAGGTGTTAGAAAGGATTCTGAGGGATAAGATTTATGACCATCTGGAAGAGCATGGCTTGATCAAATACAGTCAACACGGCTTTGTGAGGGGTAGGTCATGCCTTACAAACCTTATCGAGTTTTTTGAGGATGTGACTAGTAAGGTTGATGAGGGTCAAGCTGTGGATGTGGTGTATATGGACTTCAGTAAGGCATTTGATAAGGTTCCCCATGGAAGGCTCATTCAGAAGGTCAGGAGGAATGGGATACAGGGGAACTTAGCTGCTTGGATACAGAATTGGCTGGCCAACAGAAGACAGCGAGTGGTAGTAGAAGGAAAATATTCTGCCTGGAAGTCAGTGGTGAGTGGGGTTCCACAGGGCTCTGTCCTTGGGCCTCTACTGTTTGTAATTTTTATTAATGACTTGGACGAGGGAATTGAAGGATGGGTCAGCAAGTTTGCAGACGACACAAAGGTCGGAGGTGTCGTTGACAGTGTAGAGGGCTGTTGTAGGCTGCAGCGGGACATTGACAGGATGCAGAGATGGGCTGAGAGGTGGCAGATGGAGTTCAACCTGGATAAATGCGAGGTGATGCATTTTGGAAGGTCGAATTTGAAAGCTGAGTACAGGATTAAGGATAGGATTCTTGGCAGCGTGGAGGAACAGAGCGATCTTGGTGTGCAGATACATAGATCCCTTAAAATGGCCACCCAAGTGGACAGGGTTGTTAAGAAAGCATATGGTGTTTTGGCTTTCATTAACAGGGGGATTGAGTTTAAGAGTCGTGAGATCTTGTTGCAGCTCTATAAAACTTTGGTTAGACCGCACTTGGAATACTGCGTCCAGTTCTGGGCGCCCTATTATAGGAAAGATGTGGATGCTTTGGAGAGGGTTCAGAGGAGGTTTACCAGGATGCTGCCTGGACTGGAGGGCTTATCTTATGAAGAGAGGTTGACTGAGCTCGGTCTCTTTTCATTGGAGAAAAGGAGGAGGAGAGGGGACCTAATTGAGGTATACAAGATAATGAGAGGCATAGATAGAGTCGATAGCCAGAGACTATTTCCCAGGGCAGAAATGGCTAGCACGAGGGGTCATAGTTTTAAGCTGGTTGGTGGAAAGTATAGAGGGGATGTCAGAGGCAGGTTCTTTACGCAGAGAGTTGTGAGAGCATGGAATGCGTTGCCAGCAGCAGTTGTGGAAGCAAGGTCATTAGGGTCATTTAAGAGACTGCTGGACATGCATATGGTCACAGAAATTTGAGGGTGCATCCATGAGGATCAATGGTCGGCACAACATTGTGGGCTGAAGGGCCTGTTCTGTGCTGTACTGTTCTATGTTCTATGTTCTAATTGGGCAGGATTTCTTCCTTTGGGTAGGAGTTTAGTTGGACTGTACGGACTGAAATTACATGTCCTAGAGTCTAGCTCCCTCTGGCAGAAATTTCGGGAAATTAGTTGAAAGGTAGGAGTGAGCAGTTACGATTATGACAAAAGCATGACAGATTAAAAAAAGACCAACAGCATATTGGATCTTACTAATATGGGCATAGAACCTAGAAGTAAAGGAAGTAGATATGTTATGATAAATTTACACAAGACATTGTCTAGGTCATAGTTCCAGAACTGTCTGTAGCTTTGGGAAGCTTGTTTTGGAAACAACAACAGTTTAGTTTCATCTGGCTGATGTCAGCAAATGGAAAGTACATTTGTCAGGAGACACTTGAGATGCTGACAGTATTTCCATTGTCAAAGAGAAAGCCAGTGGGAGTTTTCATGTGGCTTTTAGCATTAAATAATGATTACACCACAGAAGGCAGCTATTCAGTCCCTTGCATCATACTGGCCTTCATGCAACTCACCCAATCCTGTTTCCCTGCCTTTTCTCATCGTCCTGCAATTTGCTTAAGTGTTGATTGGATTGCCTTCAGTTGAAGCGTCAGTATTGCGGTATCATTAAAATTCACAAAATACCAAGGTACATATCGATGAAGAAGGCAAAATTACAAGTAACTCTGAGCCACAGCAGAAAAATAATTCATTAACTTAGAAATTTCAGGGAGAACTGTTCCATCAGCAGAAGTGCATATTGAATTGTTATTTTAGATTACTTCCCTGCAGACACTGTTACACTCCCCCCAGTGCAGTTCTGGTCACTAAATAAAATATGAGTAATGGATACCACCTTTGTGCATTTGACCTGAATACTCTGATTCCGCAGAACATTTCTATATGTTTGTTGATAGATAAGAAAGGAGAATGTACACATCTTTTGACTATTGTGGTAGCTTTGTTTCCTTGATTACCTAGGGAGTAGACTTTTGTTAAAAGATGTGTATTGTGCAAGATGTTTCAGCTAAAATTAATACACGGTGTATCGTGTTGCATGGTCACTATGGTCACGAGTCAGAATTTTCTACTGATACGACTGAACAAATTTGATCACAGAATTTCCAGTCCAGCTCTATTTTGTCCAATGAGGCTAATAACAAAGGTCAATCTTGAACCAACTCTGTGCTCCAGCTACACAGCCAATTGCTTCCTTTTATACAATACCCTCCTCGTCTACTGCAGTTACATACTCTTTTATGAATAAGATGCCTTTATAACTCAAGCTACCTTCTCAGCATTCCCATAACTTTTTAAATGCATTTGGATCCATTGCTATTCAGTCAGACTTCAGTTTAAAGTCTAAATTTTTAATGCAAGCGTATGTTTGTATTTCCAGTAATATATTTTCAATATTGTTTGTATTGGCATTAATCCTGTCAAGGAATTCCATGTCTACTCTCTGTGGTTCACATTACTAAAAACTGTCTTAATCACTCTAACCAAAATTCAATCAATTATTACAACTGTTTCAACTAACATGCGTGAGCATGCACATAAACACAGACACATACACACAAACACCGACTGGAAATAAAAATCTTGCTCGGTGAGCTAAGTAGAAAAAAAAATTCATGTAAATGTCAAAAAGAAAGCCTTATTTTTGAGTATAGTAGAAGGAGAAATAAACAAATAGATTGAATTGTTGAATGTTAAGTAAACACTATAAATCATGGTGCAAGTTAGAGGAATGTGTTGAGTAATTGTAACGTCATAATGACTGTTAAAAAGAGGTTTCAGGCAGCAAGAGCAGTGCTGAGGTTAGATTCATAGAATCACCAGATCTTACAGTGCAGAAGAGGCCCTTCAGCCCATCAGGTCTGCACTGACACGTGAGAAACATCTGACCTTCAGCCTAATCCCCTGAGTTGTACAGAACCGTTCTGAGGAAGGGTCACCAGTCTCTGATTTTTTCTTCACAGATGCTGCCAGGCCTGCTGAGCTTTTCTAGTGGCTTCTGTTTTTGGTCCAACATGACTTCCCTGTTGTTATGATTCATACCAGCAAATGTCCACATATCTTTTTCACCACCCTCCTAACATGCCCTTCCACCTTCAGAGACCTATGGACAAACATTCCAAGGTTCTTTTGTACAACAGAACATCCTGGTGTCATGCCTTGTCAAATGACTCCTTCGAAAGTGTGTCACCTCACGCTTTTTAAGAGTTAAATTCCATCTGCCGCTTACCTGCTCTTTCGACCATCCCGTTTATATTTAACTCATGGCCCAGGACACTCAACCTCACAATCTCTGTGACATCTGCAAACTTACTAATCCAACCACCACACGCAATCATCTATGTCATTTTACAAATGATGACTATTATGGAGCCCAGCACCAATTCCTGGTACTCGACACTGGCTTCCAGTCACTAAAGCAGCCTTCTGTTGTAATGCTCCATCTCCTACAACTGAGCCAATTTTGAATCCACTTTATCAAATTACCCTGCATCCCATCTGCATTTGCTTTCTTGGTAAATCCCCAAAGGCTTTGCTGAAATCCATATGAACTACAACAACTGTACTACAACCCTCATATACACAACTGGTTAACTCCTCAAAAAAATTCAGATTCGTTAGACACAATCTCTCTCTGATGAAGCCGCACTGACCTTTTCTGACAAAGCCATGCTGACGCCTTCTCATCAAGTCTTGCTTCTCCAATGGAGACAGATGCTCTCCTTCAGAATTTTCTCCAACACTTTCCCTGCTACTGCCGTGAGACTCACTGGTCTGAATTCTCAGGCTCATTTCTATATCCGTTCTTGAATATTGAACCACATTAACTGTTTTCCAGTCACCGGGCACCTCCCCTGTAGCCAGAGAGGAATTAAAAAGTTGAGTCAGTACCTGTACAACTTCCTGCCTTGCTTCCCACAGCAGTCTATGACATAATTCATCCAGACCTGGTGATTTATCCACTTTTAAGCCTGCTAATACTTTGTTCTTCTCAATGTCAGTTTTCTTAAGCACGTCGCAGTCTCTCCCCCTGGATGGCAAACCTTCATCCTCTTTCTCTTGGGCGAACAGCCTGACCCTTCCCAAACTGTCTGTCCTATTACCTGTTTTGGAAACTTAAACCGCTGCTGAGTCCTCCACCTCTTCAACTCTTTCCATAATTTTCCATGCAACTGAATCCAAACACGCCCACCCCCACTATCTAGTTTAAAGCCCTATTCACATGCTTAATGATGTGATTTCCAAGAACTCTGGTCCCAGTGATGAATCAGGCAGAGCGCGTCCCATTGGTAAAGATAAAGTGTGTAATATGTTACCTCAGTTGGTGACAATTACACCGTGTTAGTAAATTTTCTGCATTGCAGTAATTGATACTATCCCTCTAAAGTGGAACGTGAGTATAAATAAATAAAAAAATCACTACAGGACCAGAAAACCATGAGTAAATCCATAGATGACCTACAACTGTTATCAATGATTAGGGATCATTAAGGAAAATTAAGCAGGAAGAGAGACGTACTGAAAGATGACTGTGCATAATCACAAGCAAGCACGTATTCTCGGACATCACTGATGTACATCTTAACCATAGTGACCACATTTGGGACAGCACGGTGGCTCAGTGGTTAGCATTGCAGCCTCACAACACCAGGGACCCGGGTTCGATTCCAGCCTCAGGCAACTGTCTGTGTGGAGTTTGCACATTCTCCCAGTGTCTGTGTGGGTTTCCTCTGGGTGCTCCGGTTTCCTCCCACAGTCCAAAGATATGCAGGTTAGGTGGATCGGCCATGCTAAATTGTCCATAGTGTTCGGGGTGTGTGGGTTAAAGGGGGATGGGTCTGGGTGGGATGCTTCAAGGGGCAGTGTGGACTTGTTGGGCCAAAGGGCCTGTTTCCACACTGTATGGAATCTAATCTAATATTAGTTGATTGAATAGCACCAGACATACCACCTGATAATAATAGAATTATAATTTTAACAGAAGTGGTTAATTGACATACAGACTCCAGGTTCCTGGCAGGTAAATGTTCCATCCTCAGGTACCAGGTGACTATTGTATCTCTGGTTAGGAACCACTTCAACCATTTCGCCAGCCTTCTGTCGTTCTCCAATTTTTGTCTTCAGATAGACACCAAACCCAATGTCTGCACTCTCAGTCATAAACTGCCACCTGGAAGTAAAGATCCAAATTAAGAAATGTATCAAAAATATCTCACACTTAAATTTGTCATTGTCATGCACAAATCCTTTTGTGGCTTCAAACCCCCCTACCTCTGTACCTTCATCAATGCTACAATCCTCCAAAAACTGCTCTTCTCTAATCTTTATTCTATTCATTCGTGGGATGTGGGCATCGCTGTGATGGGCCAGCATGTGTAGCCGATTTCTAGTTGCCCTTGAGAAGCTGATGGTGAGCTGCCTACTTGAAAGCTGCAGTCCATGTGCAATAATTAGACCCACAGTGCAGTGAGGGAGGAAATTTCAGAACTTTGAGCTAACGACACTAAAGGAAAAGCAATATATTACCAATTGCATTACCCCAACTCATTCTACCCCAGCAAAATGGTTTGCACCATCCAGACCCAAAGCTTGAGAATTCACTTTCTGAATCGCACCACCTCTGTACCACAGGCCCTCCTGTTTGATTAAGCTTTGATCAGCCTTTTTATTATCTCCTTCCTTAGCTATATATCTATTTTTGATATGATTGCAAGTCTGGGAAATGTTCATACAGTCACTTCTACACAAAAGCTCTTGACAAAAATACAACAACTTATATTTACTGGGGAACATGGCATAATGAAATGCCGCAAAGTGCTTTGCAGGAACATTAGACAGCATGACCGAGTCACGTAAGGAGATATTAGATAGTAAACAAAAAGTTTTCTGTCAATAGGTAGATGTTAAGGAGACTGTAACAGGAGGTAAGTGAACTGCAACTGCAGACAGTGCATTTTAGAGCTTGGTGCTTGGGCAACTGAAGGCATGGTCACAAAGAGTACAGCAGCCAGGATTTGAGGAATGCAAAATCTCGTGGGTTTTGGAGTTGGAGGGGATTATTTTTCACTATAAATTGATCATTTGACCATTGTAATGGGCTGGAATTTAGTCCTGCTGTCAGGGTCAGGTCTTAAGGAGCAATTTTGGTTCCCAGCCTTGCATCACATCCAGCCTGACACCTGGCCTGACTGTTTTTTTTTAAACTGGTTGATTAGCGACCTGCGAATGTACTCTCAGTCCAATTAATAATGGTGAGTGGGCTCATCGGGGGGTCCTCTTGACCCTGAGAAATTGTCAGCCCCACCACCTGAGGAAGGAGCTCCCAATGCACCGAGAGGAGGGAGGGCATCTCAAGATGGAGACCTGCAGAAGACTTTTAAAAAGATGAAATTAAAACCGGCCACAAGTGGCTCTGTGCTAATGTGAAGGATGGTTCTCCTCAGAACCTATATATGTTATTCTGACCTGTAAGGTGGGTGGGTGGGTCTAAGAAAAGGTAGCAGGAACATTGGCTGTCCAATGTGGCACTGAGAGGTCACAGAACATAAAAAGAAGACATAGAACAGTACAGCAACGGGCTTATCGTCCCACACTTCTATGTCAAACATGATGCCGTTCTAAACTAATTCCATAAGGAAAATCACATGTATATTGCATGAAGATTGGAAAACTCCTTTTGACCTTGGAGTCCAAAGGCTCTTAAAACCACTTAATTGGTTATCAGCCATTTGTAGGGGGTTAACCTTTTCTCTCCCTCAACCAGCATGTTGCAAAATGATCCAAAACAGGAACAAGCCTGTTTTGGCACACTATTGGCACACTGGGTGGTGGGAAATTCAGGCCCACTGCCTCTGTTCCTGTTTAACAATGATTATTTAAAATACTGGAACACAGCCATCATTTTCAAAGTACCTAACTTTCCATTGTTAATCATTTTTATATTACCTGAAATAATGCCAAACATCAAAAATTTTAATTCTTTACACCACACCACAGCAAGGAATACAACATATTTAACTATATCAAACAAATTATTTCTAAAATATACATTTTGATATGAATCAAATCTATATGTTGTAAATAAGAAGTCGACACAGTTACCTTTTTGACTTTTATTCTCGCTTTGTCCACCATTGGCTTTCTCCTTCAGCTTAGAAGGTAAGAAACTCTTAGCCATAGATAGGAATGACTCACTGTGATTGCTTCAGTGAAGTTTCCAGATAAAGTATACTCTTTCAATGATTGCTTCGTCCCATTGGCTTTCTTTGTTTTAGTTCCTAAGATGTTAGTATTGCTGCCCAACTCTTAAATTTCCTTTTAATACATGGTACTGAGCCACCTTCTTGAATCCCTGCAGTCCATGTGGTGTAGAGAGGAAGTTCCAGGTTTCGAGCCAGCAAAGTGAATGACCAGTGATACAGTGACAAGTCAGGACTGTGTGGGGCTCAGGAGGGGAACACATAGCTGGTAGGCAGTGTTCCCATGCATCTGCTATTCTTGTCCTTTCAGGTAATAGGGGTCATTGATTTGGGAGTTGCTACTGAAGAAAGTGTAGTAAGTTGATGCAGCAAATCTTGTCAACAAGACACAATGTTGGCCAGTTGGTGTCAGTGGTGGAGGGACAGGGTGTTTAATGTAGCGGGTGGGTGCTGTTCAAGCTGACTGCTTTGTCCTGGATGGAGTCTGTGGAGCTTTATATTCTAGAGGGTTGTTAATACTTTCATCCTAATCTTTAACATGTTAATCACACACTGAACATTCACAACAGAAAATGAAGCAGCATTGCATGATTTGACCAATCATGCAGCCTCATGGAATGATATAAGCCAGAACAGCAAAATGTGATTCAATACAGCTCGTGTCTCATATACCTCTGCAGACTCACCAAGCAGCTTGCAGTTGTCTGACAACATCAAGAATATTGTAGTGTTGAATTTCTTGAGTATTATTGGAGCTACATTCATCCACCTAATCAGCCATTTATGGGTTGGTAGTTGTTTTCTTCCCCAAAATAGCCAAAGGCAAGAACATGCTTTCAAACATGCATACTGGCAAGTGGAGAGTACTCCATCACACTCCTGGCTGACCTAATAAAAACCTAACAAGTAGAGGCAGTAAGATTCAATTTCCAGCTGAGGCTAGGGATTTAAACTCAAGCTTTGTGACTGAGAGCTCAATATTCTTTGAGCAGAATTAATTAGACATTTCTTGAAGAAAAATTGAAAACAGTTCCAAGTGAGTTCAGATTTTCTTTATCAGACTGATTTTGAGATATTCACCAGGTGTTATGCCAATAATAGGGTTAAAAGTGACCCTATACACATTCCCTAGAATTTCAATCAGAATTGGATACTCAGCCAAAGGAGGGTCAGGAGGGTCCTAACAGTGGACAGGGTGGTATAGAGGGGGATGAATCTGTAAACTAGCGAGTTTTGAGAATATTTGTAGCTCAGGTTGAGGTTCTGGATGTGAGTTTGCTCGCTGAGCTGGAAGGTTAGTTTTCAGACGTTTCGTCATCATTCTAGGTAACATCATCAGTGAGCCTCCGGTGAAACGCTGGTGTTATGTCCCGCTTTCTATTTATCTGTTTAGGTTTCCTTGGGTTTGTGATGCCATTTTCTGCTTTAGTGATGTCATTTCCTGTTCTTTTTCTCAGGGGATGGTAGATAGGATCCAAATCAATGTGTTTGCTGATGGAGTTCCAGTTGGAATGCCATGCTTCTAGGAATTCTCGTGCGTGGCTCTGTTTGACTTGTCCTAGGATGGATGTGTTGTCCCAATCAAAGTGGTGTCCTTCCTCATCTGTATATAAGGATACTAGTGATAGTGGATCAAGTCTTTTTGTGGCTAGTTGATGTTCGTGTATCCTGGTGGTTAGCTAAACAGGTAAATAGAAACCGGGACATAACACCAGCGCTTCACCGGAGGCTCACTGATGATGTTACCTAGAATGGTGACGAAGCGTCTGAAAACGAGCCTTCCAGCTCAGCGAGCAAACTCACATCCGGAATCTGTAAGCTAGTTGACACAGAAGGGCTGTGGAGGATAAGTCATTTAGTGCGTTTAAAACAGGGGTAGATAAGTCCTTGGTTAGTAAGGGGTCAAGCATTATGGAGAGAAGGCAGGAAAATGGTGTTGAGAAACATATCAGTCATGAACAACTGGGGCAACAGACTCAATGGGCCGAATGGTCTAAATCTGCTCCTACATCTTATGGGGTCTTTGGATTTAATAACAGAATGCAAAATACAGATATTTTGAAAAGTAGATGTTTCTTACCCTGAGATTCCAGCAGAGGGTAACTATAGAAAGGGTTGGCCCACTCAAAGACAAAGGAGAGAAGTTATGCGAGGGGTCAGAGAAAATGAGTGAGATTCTTAACGAGTACTTTGCATCAGCATTGACTGAGGAGAGGGACATGATAGATGTTGAGGTTAGGGATAGATGATTGATTACTCTAGGTCAAGTTGGGATGGTGGGGTGGGGTGGGGGGGGGGGGGGTAGTGTTGGGTATTCTAAAAGGCATTAGGGTGGACAAGTCCCCAGGTTACTGAGGGAAGTGAGAGAGGAAATAGCTGGGGCCTTAACAGATATCTTTACAACATCCTTGAGCATGGATGAGGTCCCAGAGGACTGGAGAATTGCTAATGCTGTCCCCTTGTTTAAGAAGGGGAGCAAGGATAATCCAGGAAATTATAGACCAGTGAACCTGATGAAAATGAAGAACTGTGACCAGTGACGTTCCACAGGGACCCGTGTTGGGACCACTGTTGTTTGTGATATACATAAACGATTTGGAGGAAGGTAAAGGTGGTCTGATTAGCAAGTTTGCAGGTGTCACTAAGATTGGTGAAGTGGTAGATAGTGAAGGGGACTGTCAGAGAATGCAGCAAAATGTAGATAGATTGGAGAGCTGGATGGATAAATGGCAGATGGCATCCAATCCAGGCAAATGTGAGGCGATGCAGTTTGGAAGAACCAATACAAGAGCGAACTGTACGGTAAATGGAAAAGTCCTGGGGAAAACTGACAGAACAGAGAGATCTGGGTGTTTGGGTCCATTGTACCCTGAAGGTGGCAATGCAGGTCGATAGAGTGGTCAAGAAGGCATATGACATGCTTCCCTTCATTGGGCGGGGTAGTGAGTACAAGAGTTGGCAGGTCATGTTACAGTTGTATAGGACTTTGGTTCGACCACATTTGGAATACTGCACACAGTTCTGGTCGCCACATTACCAAGAGGATGTGGATGCTTTGGAGAGGGTGCAGAGGAGGTTCACCAGGATGTTGCCTGGTATGGAGGGTGCTAGCTATGAAGAGAGGTTAAGTAGGTTAGGATTATTTACGTTAGAAAGATGGAGGTTGAAGGGGGGAACCTGATTGAGGTCTACAAAATCATGAGAGGTATAGACAGGGTGGATAGGAGGAAGCTTTTTCCCCAGAGTGGGGGACTCAATTACTAGGGGTCACGATTTCAAGGTGGGAGGGGGAAAAATTTAAGGGAGATATGTGTGGCAAGTTCTTTATGCAGAGGGTGCTTGGTGCCTGGAACACGTTGCCAGTGGAGGTGGTAGAGGCGGGCGCGATAGCATCATTTAAAATGTATCTAGACAGATACATGACGGGCAGGGAGCAGAGGGATACAGATCCTTGGAAAACAGGTGATAGGTTTAGACAGAGGATCTGGATAAGCGCAGGCTTGGAGGGCCAAAAGGCCTGTTCCTACGCTGTAATTTTCTTTGTTCTTCTTTGTTATGGGTACTGTATTAAATTCAGCCTCACCTTAAAACACAGCCAGGGAACAGCACTTCGTATTCAGACTGAAAAGACGAGCCCCTGTTGACAGTGACCATGTTTTCATATTGTTGCTTAATGGACTCAAGGATGTAATATGACTTTGGTACATCACCACCAAAATTTATCTACAAAAAAGAGGAATGAGAGTTTTTAAATCGGAAGGCATTCTTAAGATTCAGAATACAATTTGCTATTTCGTAACAGGCCTACAAGTGAACAGGTATTGTTGTAGGTTGAGTTCTGCCCAGTCATTAATGAATCACTTAGCAGTTACCCACACCTGGTAGCAAACATAGTGAAGTACTTTAATGAGGCAACCGTCTGGATTTTGCAGTCAAGAGTGGTGGGAACGTAATCACTTTTGAACCTAACAAACTCTATGGAAGCCGGGAAATGCTTACTAAAGTTAGTTAGAATCTGACATCATTTCAAGTGACTCTCTTTGTGCCTGGCAGCAGATATGTCATCAGGCAGGGTACATAGACAAACGCACTAAAGAATTCTCACAGGCAGCTAGCCAGGGCTACAATGTCATGGCTGCACTTCGATTTTGCAGAACGCAAATAAACACTGCACGTATGTATCAGGATCAGAATATCATGAATAAACTTTGAAAAATATAATTTATATTAAAAATATTGAAATTCTTATAATGGAAAAGGTGGGCACTCGGACACAAAATTAATTTTCAAGGGCCAGTAGTAGTTATGTCTTAGCGCTACTTTAAAATATTTTAATTAAGAAGGTGTAACTTTATAATAGATTCTTAATAGTGATATGACAATGTAAAAGGGGATGTTCTCATAATTTCAGTGATTTCCAGAAGATTGGCATTTGCAGTGACTTCAGTGTGGTAAGAAATTACACAACAGCTTCTACATGCTGATATTTAATGGCATTTGTGCTGGTGCCATGATCTGCCGACAGTTTCAGAGTTGTATAGATGAAAAATGTCAACAGCTTTACAACTGCAGCCTCCATTCTTGTGTTCCAGCTCAATTAAGAGAACTGAGTAAAGGTTCTTTTTAACAGGCCAAATAAGGGCAGTTCCTCAGTAAGTTGTCCAAATCCAATAACAAATTAATAATCAACAACTTATATTTAAATAGTGTTCTTAATGTAACAAAATGTCCCAGGCATGTCACAGGAGCATTATAAGACAATGTATGACATTCAGGTACATACGGAATGTTTAGGTCAGGAAAGAAAAAACCTGATCAAATGGGTATGTTTTAAGGAGTGCTTTGATGGGTTCCTGTGGTACACTTGCAGTGTCCCTGCCTTGGAGCTATGAAGCCTGGGTCCAAGTCCCACCTGTTCTGGAGATGTGTAATAACATGTCTGAGCAAGGTGATTTTATTTTAAATGTGCCTTAATAGACAGAAGTAACATAGAAAGGGAGGAGATAACAGATCTTGAGGCCCTGGCAACTAAAGGCACAGCCTCCTTTTTTATTAAATAATAATCTGATGGGGTGTGGAAGTCACCAGCGAGGCCAACATTTGTTGCCCATCCTTAACTGCCCAACTTCTCTGCAGCAGTTTGGTGTAGTTGAATGGCTGACTGGGCGCAAAGGGCAGTTTACAGTCAATTCCATTGGGTCTGCAAATCAGACCAGGTAAGAATGGCAGATTGCTTTCTCTAAAGAGCATTAGTATAGCAAGTAGAATTGGGAATATATGAGGCCACAATAGGGGAGAGGGGAGATCTTGGAGGGTTGTGGGGTTAGGAAAGTTTATAAGGAGACCAAAATCCTGGATGGATTAGAAAAACACAGATGAGAATTTAAAAAATCAAAGCGTTCCTTGTTTGGATGCCAATTTAGATTACTGAACACGGGGGCAAGAGGAGATTAGTACTTACTGTGAGTTAAGTCATTGGCAGAAGATTTTGGATGACCTCAAGTTTACAGAAGGCAGAATGTAGGAGCAGAAGGTGTTTAGGGGAAGATGATAGCCCTAATGGTATTATTAATGGACTGGTGACCCAGGTAATGTTCCTGGGACTAGTCCGAATGTCATCATGGCAGATGGTGGAATTTGAGTTAAAGTTTTTTAAAAATTAGAATTAAAAGTCTAATTATGATAATGAAAACATTGTCAACTATTGTAAAAATCACCTAGTTCACTAATGCCCTTTGGGGAAGTGCATCTTAACTCTTTGACCTACTTGTGATTCCAGACCCACAGCAACATGGTTGACTCTTAACTGCACTCGGAAATAGCATAGCAAACCACTCAGTTTTGGACAAATAGAGCAATAAATGGCAGCCCAGCCACTGACACCCACTTCCCATGAACGAAGAAGTTTTCTAACAACAAATATTTGACTTCAAAAGTGAACTTTGCAACCGTATAGGCTAAAATTGCTGTATTTGCTAATCTTAGTGCAGCATTACGCTCAGAATTACTCCCTAAAAATACCGAGGAGCAATTAATAATTAATTATTTTTAAGACGGTGCCTGTTGGCTCTTCAAGAAGTTCTCACTGCACATTTGTCAGTAGACACTCATGTTCGGCTTCCGTTTTAAACATAAGGGGGAAAGAACACAAAAAAACTGCACAGGCCTGATGGGCTTAATGGTCCTTCCATGCTGTATGTTCTGTGACTCCCTACACCTGTAGTCAACATTATTTACTGATATCAGAAAGAATCAATAGCTCTAATAACTAATCACTCTTTTTTCAAATAGTAAAGGCTGTCTTCAATTTTAATTTGATCTGGAGTCACAACTGTCAAGAACTTTTAAGTGCTTGCAGAAAAGTGAGAGACAGCTAAAAAAGACTTTTATTTCTTTATTTTGTTTGAACTAATATACTGTTTTCTGCTTTTAGGCTCTTCCCATTTTGTTTCTCCCTGGTTAAGAGATCTGGCTGCAGTTTTCTGATCATCTTGCTCATACTGAAGTCTTTATGAATACTGCACTCAAGGGAAAGACAGTTAATTGATGTGAATCTACTCCATATATCAGTGTGTTTGGCATTTCTATAATTTTCATGATTCCCTGTCAGCCTCATCCCTCAACTTCCCCCATCCTGACAGACAGCATCTACATTCGCTACAATACTGGTCACTTCTTAGTGAAAAACACTGGGGAAGCCCACAGCAAACCTGTACTAGAAAGTTAAACATCTTCACTACATTCTGTTTTGGAACTGAGATAATATGTACTCCAATAATAGGAATAGGGTAAGGAAAGCTGATTATTTGAACAAGGTAGGAAATGCCCAGGTTTGACAACTTCTTTGGAAATGCTAGATACAGTCTGAAATTAAAATGCAAATTATTCATACATGTCATTAGTGCCAATGGGCCATGAATTTTATTGAGGGCAAATTTGTCATTATGCTAGGTTTCAGACAGATATAGTGATGGTAACACCTCTCACAATCATTTCATTTTCCAGAGTCCACAAGAATTGCAACACGCACAGTGATATTTACCTTGCTCGGGCATTTTGGGTCCCCATCTGGATCTGTGAGAGTTCCACCGTAATAAACAGGGAGTTGTTCTGCATCAATATATTGCAATAGCACTTCTTTCCAATTACCTGCAAATAACAAGATAATAAGCAAAAGCCAGACAAAAAGTACTTGCAACAGGTCTGTGCAGACAGAATTCGGCTTTTCTTACAAAAATAATGAGTCTCTAACAGCATATTCACAAAGCTACCAGTGATCAGAAACCAGAGCTCAAGATCAGGTTCTGGCCACTGATGTTGGTTCACTTTACTTTATGCTTCCAATTTGTCCAGGAGATGGCTAGTGCACATGTATAGATACTGTCATGGAAACAGCTCACTTCTCAATTAAACATTTAAATATTCCAAAAGCAGGGAGATGAAGGCTCCTGCTTTCTAAGCATCAATATAGATTGTGAGGATCTTATTGGTGCAGTGATAGAAGGCCCTATCTCTGAGCCCAACATTCTGGGTTTAAGTACCACCTATCCCAGAGGTATGTTAATAGCATGTCTGAACAGGTTCTTATAAATAATTAAATGCAAGTTATGTAGAATTATAAATTACCTGGGGACTTCAATGGCTCATGAGCATGTTATAAAAGTAGGTTTGATCCTAAACCAAATTCACATCACAAACAACACTACAAAATGACGACTTCTAGAATCTCATTTTACAGCCGTATCAAGTCTAGATCATTTTAACCTAGACTGGGGCTCTCATGGTGAAATATCTGGGTGTGTTGCCTATTACCCACCTGGATACAGCCTCAAACAAATACTGGCCCCAACAGAAGAAAGCTTATGCCTATCAAGGGTTAATAACATTCAGCTGTTCTTGTACAATCCATCCCAACAATGTTGAAGTCACATGATCCAGAACACCTGCATTGCACAATAATTTTGGGGAATAACAGGGTCATGTGTGTACTCTGTCTCAGTGTATTCTGAGAGACTCATACAGGCATACAATATAGGAGCACAGGTAGACTAATCAATCTCTCAAATTTGCTCTGCCATTCAATAATGCTGACTGGTTTGCATTTCAAATTTCATAGTACCACCCACACCCAATGATCCTTCATTCCCCTGTCAAACAAACGACAATATTCAATGACCTCATCCCCACTGCCTTCTGAGGCAACAGAATACCTTAATCACTATGCATGTTGAAATTCTGCAGTTGTTCTCCATTTAGAGAGATAGTTTGCTTTTTTTTATTTTTCCTGCCGAAGTGAATGTCTTCACATTTTCCCACATTATACTCTGTCTGCCAGATTTCTCCCCATTCACTCAACCTATCTGTATCTGTCTGCAACTTTCACAGATATTCTTCAAAACATACCCTCTGGCCTATCTTGGTATCATCTGTAAATTTAGCTACCAGCTAAATCATTGATGTTAATTATAAATGCTCAGGCCCCAGCGCTATGGGATTATTCTCATACATCCTGCCAATCAAAGACCCATTTATGTATAAATATTTTTTGCAAGCCACTCCCTGAATCACAGTAAGATGTTACCCCATTCTATGAGCTTTTCTTTTTTGTAAAAACATTTGATGGAGTACCTTATCAAATGCCTTCTGGAATTCCAAGGAAAATATATCTACAAGCTGTTCTTTATCCGCATCACATATTACTCCTTCAGAGAATTTTTAATAAATTGGATAAGCATGATATTCTTTTGACAAAACTTTTCTAATCACCTTGATTTTTTTCCTAATTGTGATGTCATTATCTCATTATTAATTAATTCTAACATGTTCTCTGTGAAAGATGTCATGCTGATTGGCCCAGAGTTTAGGTGTAGAGCTGGACGAACACAGCAGGCCAAGCAGCATCAGAGGAGTAGGAAGGCTGATGTTTCAGACCTGGACCCTTCTTCAGAAACGGGGGAGGGGAAGGGTGTTCTGAGATAAAAAGGGAGAGAGGGGGAGGTGGATAGAAGATGGATAGAGGAGAAGATAGGTGGAGAGGAGACAGACTGGTCAAAGAGGCGGGAATGGAGCCAGTAAAGGTGAGTGTAGGTGGGGAGGTAGGGAGGGGACAGGTCAGTCCAGGGAGGATGGACAGGTCAAGGGGGCAGGATAAGGTTAGTAGGTAGGAGATGGGGTTGGGGCTTGAGGTGGGAGGAGGGGATAGGTGGAAAGAAGGACAGGCTAGGGAGGCGGGTGATCTGGGCTGGTTTTGGGATGCAATAGGGGGAGGGGAGATTTTGAAGCTTGTTAAGTCCACATTGATACCATTGGGCTGCAAGGTTCCCAAGCGGAATAGGAGTTGCTGTTCGTTGTGGACTGCAGGAGGCTCAGGATGGACATGTCATCTGAGGAGTGAGAGTGAGAATTGAAATGGTTCGCAACTGGAAGATGCAGTTGTTTAGTGCGAACCGACCATAGGTGTTGTTCTACAAAGCGGTCCCCAAGCCTCCACTTGGTTTCCCTGATGTACAGGAGACCACAACGGGAACAGCGGATGCAGTACACCACGTTAGCAGATGTGCAGGTGAACATCTGCTTGATGTGGAAAGTCAGGCAATGGTCTTCAATGTGAAAGAAATTAATCATCTTCATTTTAGGTTCAGTGATATTGCTCTCGTCAAATCTCCCACATTCAAAATGCTGAGAACCCTTACAGATCTGAAAGTTAACTGGACTAGCCACTTAAATCCTATGGCTAGCAAAGCAAAGCTAGGAATTCTGCAATATGTGAATCACCTCCTGACTCTCCAAAGCTTGTGCACAATCTATGAGGCATAAGACAGAAGTGGGATGGAATATTCCCCACTTACCTGGATGAATGCAGCACCAACAACACGCAAGAAGTTCAACATCATCCAGAACAAAGCAGCCTGCTTGACCACTGGCCCATCCATCACATCTGATATTCACTCCCTTCATCACAGGTAGACGGTGGCAGCACTGTCTACGTATAATCTACAAATGCACTGCAACAACTCAATCAACCCTCCTGTAACACCACCTTCCAAACCCACAGCCTCCACCACTTTAGAAGGGTAGGGCAGCAGATGCATGGAAACGCCACCACTTGAAAGTTCATTTCAAATCACAGTTCAAAGTACATTGCCACCCACAGAACCAGAGTCACAGAGATGTATACCAGGGAAACAGACCCTCTGGTCCAACTCGTCCATGCTAACCAGATATCCTGAATAAATCTAGCCCCATTTGCCAGTATTTGGCCCATATCCCTCTAAACCCTTCCTAATCATACATCTATCCAGAGGTTTTTAAAATTTTCTAATTGTACCAGCCTCCACCACTTCCTCTGGCAGCTTGCTCCATATGCGCGCCACCCTTTGCATGAAAAAGTTGCCCCTTAGGTCCCTTTTAAATCTTTCCCCTCTCATCTTAAACTTTTGCCCTCTAGTTTTGGACTCCTCAACGCAAAGCAAAAAACCTTGCCTATCTACCCTTTTCATGCCCCTCATGATTTCATAAACCTCCCATAAGGTCATCCCTCAGCCTCCAACATTTCAGGCAAAGTGGCTCAGGACTATTCAGCCTCTCCCTAAAGCTCAAAATCTCCCAATCCTGGCAACACCCTTGTAAATCTTTTCTGAACCCTTTCAAGTTTCACAACACCCCTCCTATCTGATCAAATCCCTAGAGTTAACTCCTGAACAGCTTTATGAATGTGTCTACACTTCCTCAACTGCAGTAATTCAAGAAAGTGGCTCTCCAACACCTTATTGAAGACAGTTAGGAACGGATGATAAATAATGACTCTTGTCAGCTAAACCCATGCTTCATGAATTAATTGAAAAAACACTGTATAATAAAGCTAAAATAGGAACTTCAGCTTAAAACTCTCATGTAAACAAAATTACGCAAACACAAAAAAAACCTTAAGGTCATTCTCATTGAGCATTTCACAATAAAAACACAGCTGTTAATCAGAGATAATGGGAACTGCAGATGCTGGAGAATTCCAAGATAATAAAATGTGAGGCTGGATGAACACAGCAGGCCAAGCAGCATCTCAGGAGCACAAAAGCTGACGTTTCAGGCCTAGACCCTTCATCAGAGAGGGGCATGGGAAGAGGGAACTGGAATAAATAGGGAGAGAGGGGGAGGCGGACCGAAGATAGATAGAAAAGAAGATAGGTGGAGAGAGTGTAGGTGGGGAGATAGGGAGGGGATAGGTCAGTTCAGGGAAGACGGACAGGTCAAGGAGGTGGGATCAGGTTAGTAGGTAGCTGGGGGTGCGGCTTGGGGTGGGACGAAGGGATGGGTGAGAGGAAGAACCGGTTAGGGAGGCAGAGACAGGTTGGACTGGTTTTGGGATGCAGTGGGTGGGGGGGAAGAGCTGGGCTGGTTGTGTGGTGCAGTGGGGGGAGGGGACGAACTGGGCTGGTTTAGGGATGCAGTAGGGGAAGCGGAGATTTTGAAACTGGTGAAGTCCACATTGATACCATATGGCTGCAGGGTTCCCAGGCGGAATATGAGTTGCTGTTCCTGCAACCTTCGGGTGGCATCATTGTGGCAGTGCAGGAGGCCCATGATGGACATGTCATCTAGAGAATGGGAGGGGGAGTGGAAATCTCCCCTTCCCCTACTGCATCCCTAAACCAGCCTAGTTCGTCCCCTCCCCCCACTGCACCACACAACCAGCCCAGCTCTTCCCCCCCACCCACTGCATCCCAAAACCAGTCCAACCTGTCTCTGCCTCCCTAACCAGTTCTTCCCCTCACCCATCCCTTCCTCCCACCCCAAGCCGCACCCCCAGCTACCTACTAATCTCATCCCACCTCCTTGACCTGTCCGTCTTCCCTGGACTGACCTATCCCCTCCCTACCTCCCCACCTACACTCCCTCCACCTATCTTCTTTTCTATCTATCTTCGGTCCGCCTCCCCCTCTCTCCCTATTTATTCCAGTTCCCTCTCCCCATCCCCCACAGCTTTTAATCTGACAGGAACAGTACCACTTTCTGCAGTCAGCTGGTCTTTTTTTAAATTCAGCATAGAACAGAAAGGTCTGCTCTGCATCGACCTGAAATAACAGCAACTTACTTTTCAATACTTGAATTTTCTTCCTTGTGTCTTCACTAAGAAAATGTTTTATGAGGTTGTAGGCCACAGGGAAAAGCTTTGGTGCTGTAAAAATCGACAAATAAATCAGTTATCAAAGAACTGGTACATTGAGAATTCCATTTACCATCCTCATAGACACAGATGAGAAGCAGAAGTTGAAACCAGTAAAACAATTTATTGCCCTCCTCTTCCAAAGACACTGGTCTTTGTCATTCACAGTTTTGGGTGTCACTTTTAACTCGCACATTATTGTCAATTTCCACTTGCCTTTGAGAAAATAGGAAGGAAGCCAGCATCTCAGAACAACTTAACACCTTGTCAGACTATCCCTAGGGCTATCAAGAGTTAACCTGTGGATCTGGAGTCACATACAAGCCAAACTGCACGAGGACGGCCAGATTTCTTGCCTGAAAAAATTTTTGAACCAGCTGAGTTTTTACCACAACCTAGTGATTTTTATCGCCAACTTGTCATTGTATGCTGTTTTCTTATTGGTTCCATTAATATCAACTGCCCTCTGTACTTTTCCAAAGTGGGCTTTTCCCATGTGAGCTTAGTTACTAGCTCCAATTTTAAATTAGGCCATCCAGTGACTATTAAGCAGGGCTGGAATTAAAGTTGATTTTGGCAACATCCTGCACCATCCAAAACTGTTCGAGCCACACATGACATTTCAACAATGGCTTTCTTGTCCTGGATACGCATTAATTGTTTCATGTCCTGTGTACAGATGCAAATGCCCAGCCTGTTATGCTAATTTTTGAAAAATATTTGTCAGATAATTAACTTCTCAGTCAAATTGAAGGGTGGGAATTCATGCACACATGTTGACTGGAAAGGTTTACTCGCCTCTGGTGGTAAAAATCCAAAATGCATTGAGCTAGGGCATGAGGGCTAGGTTTCAAGGTATAAGCAGGTAACTGTTTAAGTTACGATTGACTGTGGTAGGATTTTTTGAAAGCTTTTTACAAAGCAGTTTCAAATGCTGTGACCTGTTACAGCTTAAAAGCCACCAATGGCATTTATAAACCAAATGCCAACCTATAGTGAATACCGAGATAATAAAATGTGAGGCTGGATGAACACAGCAGGCCAAGCAGCATCTCAGGAGCACAAAAGCTGACAGGTCCAGGAAGGTCTCAGTCTCCATCTCAGGCAACCAGCTTGTAACTGATGTCCATTTCAAGCCCACCGACTCCCACAGCTACCTAGAATACACCTCCTCCCACCCACCCTCCTGCAAAAATTCCATCCCCTATTCCCAATTCCTCCTTCTCCGCCGCATCTGCTCCCACGATAAGACATTCCACTCCCGCACATCCCAGATGTCCAAGTTCTTTAAGGACCGCAACTTTCCCCCCACAGTGATCGAGAACGCCCTTGACCGCGTCACCCGTATTTCCCGCAACACATCCCTCACACCCCGCCCCCGCCACAACCGCCCTAAGAGGATCCCCCTCGTTCTCACACACCACCCTACCAACCTCTGGATACAACGCATCATCCTCCGACACTTCCGCCATTTACAATCCGACCCCACCACCCAAGACATTTTTCCATCCCCACCCCTGTCTGCTTTCCGGAGAGACCACTCTCTCCGTGACTCCCTTGTTCGCTCCACACTGCCCTCCAACCCCACCACACCCGGCACCTTCCCCTGCAACCGCAGGAAATGCTACACTTGTCCCCACACCTCCTCCCTCACCCCTATCCCAGGCCCCAAGATGACATTCCACATTAAGCAGATCTTCACCTGCACATCTGCCAATGTGGTATACTGCATCCACTGTACCCGGTGCGGCTTCCTCTACATTGGGGAAACCAAGCGGAGGCTTGGGGACCGCTTTGCAGAACACCTCCGCTCAGTTCGCAACAAACAACTGCACCTCCCAGTCGCAAACCATTTCCACTCCACCTCCCATTCTCTAGATGACATGTCCATCATGGGCCTCCTGCACTGCCACAATGATGCCACCCGAAGGTTGCAGGAACAGCAACTCATATTCCGCCTGGGAACCCTGCAGCCTAACGGTATCAATGTGGACTTCACCAGTTTCAAATCTCCCCTTCCCCTACTGCATCCCTAAACCAGCCTAGTTCGTCCCCTCCCCCCACTGCACCACACAACCAGCCCAACTCTTCCCCCCCACCCACTGCATCCCAAAACCAGTCCAACCTGTCTCTGCCTCCCTAACCGGTTCTTCCTCTCACCCATCCCTTCGTCCCACCCCAAGCCGCACCCCCAGCTACCTAGTAACCTGATCCCACCTCCTTGACCTGTCCGTCTTCCCTGAACTGACATATCCCCTCCCTACCTCCCCACCTACACTCTCTCCACCTATCTACTTTACTCTCCATCTTCGGTCCGCCTCCCCCTCTCTCCCTATTTATTCCAGTTCCCTCTCCACATCCCCCTGTCTGATGAAGGGTCTAGGCCTGAAACGTCAGCTTTTGTGCTCCTGAGATGCTGCTTGGCCTGCTGTGTTCATCCAGCCTCACATTTTATTATCTTGGAATTCTCCAGCATCTGCAGGTCCCATTATCTCTGATACTATAGTGAATACCGCATGAGTTTCCCACTAAATTTCTCTTTTAACATTTAATCTCAGTACTGAGGGACAGTGGGATTGGCATTACTGTGGACTGATAGTATCATTCTGGTGTGCATGTGATTTTGGGCAGCACAGTGGCTCACTGGTTAGCACTGCTGTCTCACAGCGCCAGGGAGCCAGGTTTGGTTCCACCCTCGGGCGATGGTCTCTGTGGAGTTTGCACATTCTCCCTGTGTCTGCGTGGATTTCTGACGGGTGCTCCGGTTTCCTCCTACAGTCCAAAGATGTGCGGGTTAGCTGATCTGGCCATGCTACATTACCTGTAGTGTCCAGGGATGTGCAAGTTGGGTGGATTAGCCACAGGAAATACAGGGTTACAGGGAAAAGGGTAGGGGAATGCGTCTGGATGGGATGCTCTTCAGAAGGATAATGTGGACTTATTGGGCCAATTGGACTGTTTCCACATTGTAGGGATTCTACGATTAACTGCGGAATTTGTGGCCAGATAAGGCCCAGGTAAGTTTCTGTTTTCAACTGTGGCGAGGAGGAGATGGAGTGCTTTAATAAACAGTGCAATTCAGTTTCCTTTGTTGGTATGCAATGTTCTTTGTAGATTTGTTATCACTATAATGAGAAGTCTTACATGAAAACACAAATTAAATTGCAATAATTTATCCAAGGCTAATGTAAGCAAGCATGTCATAACATACATTTATATCATGCCTTTCACATCTTCCAAAACAAACCAGAGCCTATAAAATACTTTAGAAGTGTCAATTACTATAGTTTTGTAGCAAGTTGCACATGGCTCAGCTCCTTAAATGACTAGAAAAACTGTTATGGTTGAGAAATAAGATGCTATGAGAATACCTACCCCATTCCCAAAAGGACTTTAAAATCCATCTAAACTGATAGGATTGCCTGGTTAAATATCCAACACTAGACAATTCTCTCAGCGCTGTTACACTATAGGCCTAATTTATGGGTTTATATTCTTGGAGCCTTGGGAAATCTTACTACATTAAAGATAGCAGCACATAAATGTAAGTTGCTGGGGGAGACAAGAGATGCTACCATGGAGCCTGCCTGACATTCAATGAAGAACCATGCATTTTTGATGGAACACTCAAATTTCTCTCCTGGCCTTGGCTAGATAACAAATGAGAATATTTTTAAATGTTCTACAGACAATTAATCATTCTCCATATATTTAGAATTGGGTATTAACCAAAGATTCCTACCTTTGATAACAAACAATGTCTTTAAACCCTCAGGGTAGTTATCCTCAAACATGGTAAGCACCTGGTTAAGCAATGACATTTAAGATGGTGGATAAGTTTCAGTTAACGTTTGAAAGGTTAGAAGTCCAGCCCGTTCACTATTGCCTCATATTCTACATTAGGCCTAGTTTCCTAGGAATTAATTATCGGTTGTTTTTATTATGCCAGCAGCAACTGTATGGTCAGCCACTTATTTCAACACAGGAGAGAGGTGAAACATAAAGCTGCCCGCTGGTTAAGATCTGCACACTGAAGGCCATCGATGACACAGCTTCTTACTGAAAACAGAATCCAATTCAAACAGGAGATATTAAGATCAAACCTTAATAATTTGTTTGTAATCTCAGTTCGAGATAATAATTATTGATCAACAGCATTTATTACCTTATCAAATCTGCATAATTAGATTACAATTATTTGCTCTTTATTCTCATTGGATGTGGGCATCACTGGCAAGGCCTGAATTTAGGAACAGGATCAGGAGTAGGTCATTCAGCCCCTCAAGCCTGTTCCACCATTCAATGAGATCATGGATGATCTATGGCCTAACTCCACACACCTTCCTTTACCCTATATTCCTTGACACCTTTACTTAAAAAAAATCTATTTTAGATTTATAATTAATAAAGGATCCTGCATCCACTGCCATTTGTGGAAGTGAGTTCCAAACGTCTAACACCCTGTTCTGTATAGAAGTGTTTTCAAACATCTTTCCTGAACAGTCTGGCCCTAATACTCAAATGATACCCTCTAGTTCTAGAATCCCCAACCGGTGGGAATAGTTTATCTCTATCTACTTTGCCTTTTCCTGTTAATATCTTGAAGACTTTGATCAGATCATCTCCTAACCTTCTTAATTCTAGAGAAACAGGCCTAACTTGCGTAATCTCTGCTCGTAACTTAACCCTTGAAGTCCAGGTATCATTTGTTGCCATTCCTAATTGCCCTAAAGCTAAATGGCTTGGTGGGCCATTTCAGAGGGCAGTATCCAGCTTGTGGGTCTGAAGTCACAGGCAAGCCAGATCAGGTAAGAATGGCAAATTTCCTCCCCTAAAACGGAAGGACATTAGTAAACCATGTGAGATTTTATTTTAAAAAATTCAATGATAGTTGTCATGGTGACTGTTCCTGACATTCCAGATTCACTAATTGAATTCAAGTGTCACCAGTTGTCTCAGTGTGATCTGAACCCATGATCCTAGATGCTAATCAAGTTTACTGGTCTAATGACAATACCACTACATCACTGTCTCCCCTTTTAACAATCATTCCTGCCTATCTTGATATAGAGAGATTTATGGAATCCTCAATTGGATTACAGCATTTAATCAAAAAACTCCTAATTATATCGGGCAGGATTTCGCCCGGGGTTTGAGATCCAAACGACAGGACCGAATGGAGGTCCCCAGCCTGCATTTGCCAGAAGCCTGGAATGATCAGCATTATACCCCCGGGGTAGCCTCCTCATTGGCAACCTCTTCCCTTGTTGTCCGGGCTCCCGAACAGCCCAATCAGAGACCTGGAAGTTCTGGAGCTTCAACAACCCCATAGGGTGACGGAAGTGGCTGCACTGTAAAAACAATAATACAGAAGAGGGCAGCCCACTGGATTGGTGGGTAAACACATTGATTAGAATTTATCAGACAAGCAGCAACCTTCGGTGCACGTGGCCCCTTCTCTCAGGAGTGGAGCTCTTGACACTGATGGCTTCCAGCTCCCCACTCCCATCACAGACTGCCACAGGGCAGCTTCCTCTACTAAACTGGTTACGTCCACAAGGGGCTACTCCACTATTGGGTAAAGTGGCAGTGGGTTCTCTGAAACCTCTCTAATTAGGACCTCAAATTGGTTAATGTGCTGCCTTCCTCCATGATAGAGGCCACCAGTCTTCACTCATTTCCCAACCCTGGGAAATCTCCCCAGCAACAGGAATGTGCATCTGCTTCCCACTATTTTCCTGATCCCCTTCCTGTAAGTCCAGCACCATGGACCTGGGAAAATTCTGTCCATCATAGTTTTGTAGTAACAAATGACCTGAAACCTAATACTAAACGAATGCATTGTCATCACTCTGCAGAAATTATCATTTTTTATAAAAGATTTCTGTAAATCCTGAACCTGGTCTGCCTTACCTCTCCATACAGTTCAATTGAAGGTTTCCATAAATGTTTCATTCCTAGATTCTCACAATCATAGATCATTGTGATTGCCTCAATGTGTTTATTATGCTGTAAAAAGAGAAATATTTAGTTACAGTCAATCAAGTCATTTTATACCCGACTACAATTTCTTTCGGTGCTGAAGTTAAATGTATAATTTGAGTTCAGAACTTGTTTTATTTTTACATTTTTCAGTTTAGCATCAGCCTTTAAATGAAGAGACAATTTCTAATGTCATGGAGTTATCGACATATCTCACGCATCTAGATCATGATCTGATGTACGTTAAACTGATACTAAGGAAGCCAGTGCAGATTAGAAAAGATCTGTATGCTTGAAACAATGAGTTGTTTCCTGCTCCTATTTTTTGTCTTTCCTTTCTTTTTTCACAATATCAGCTTGTAACATGTTTTAATGTACATTGACAGTCTGTGTATCTGCAATGCTGACTGTGTCCCGTATAATGTGTAAACCCAGCTTTGCTGAAATTAGGGAAAAGCGGAAATAACCATGAAACCAGAAAACACCAAGGCTCATCATGAGATTTTATTGGTATTCAGTGTTGCTGCTGACCTGCCCATGTGCAAAGTGATTGAAGAGAAAAATAACTAAGAGGTAGGAGCAGAGTTCCCACGAACATGGCCGAACATTCAATAAGGTCATAGTTGACCTTTAACCTTAAGTCCACTTGACCGCTCTACAACTATATTGCTTGCTTCCCTAATTGCTCAAAAACCATCAAACTTTCTTGAATAAACACCACAACTGAGCATTCATAACTTGGCCGGGGTGGGGGCAGAGAATTTCAAAGATTCACTGCCCTCTAAGTGAATAAATCTGCTGTCATGTCAGTCACGAATATCTGAGCCATGCAGTTCTAAACACTCCAACAAGTGAAGAGTCTTTGTCAGCATCTACTCTCTCAAGCTCTCTGATAATATAGGCAATTCAACGAGATCGCCTCTTACTAATCTAAACACCAGGAATTCTAGTCTCATTGGATAAGATGCTGAAGAGAATTTTTAAAACTGCAGAGCTTTGAAGAAAGGGTAGGGGAGTGGAAATAGCAGTCATTCTTGTAAAGGGACAAACAATAACTGCAGATGATGGAATCCAAGGTAGACAAACAGGAGGCTGGAAAAACACAGCAAACCAGGCAGCATCTGGAGCAAAGGAGCAGTCAATGTTTCAGGTATTACCCTTCTTCACAACTGTAGGGGAAGTTGCAGATAAAGAGATTGGGGGAGAGAGGTGGAGGTGGAATGGTAGTGATCGGTGGACACTAGTAGTGAGTACAGCCTGGTTGGTCAATGGGACGGATGAATCCAGTTGGTAGCTGGAAGGGAATGTCAGAAGGTTGAATGGAAGGGAGCAGGTGGAGCTGGAAGGGAAGCTGGGGGAGTGGGTGGGAGGGAAAGTTATTTGAAATTGGAGAACTCAATGATGAGTCCTCCAGGCAAAAGGTGAGGGGTTGTTCTTCAAATTTGCATTCTGAGTCACTGTGACAGGGCGGGGAGTTGAAATGGGTGGTGACCGGGACATTAGTTGGCCGTTACAGGTCACAGGCTAAGACGCTCAGCAAAACAGTCACCTGGTCTACATTTGCTCTCACTGACGTAGAGAACACAACATCGGGAGGACTGGACACAATAGACTAGTTTGGAGGAGATGCAGGTCAAGCTCGGTCTCAATTGGAAAACCGGTTTAGGGCCCTGGTTGGAGGTGAGAGAGGTAGCGTGTGGACAAGTGTTGCATCTTTTATGGTTGTAGGGGAAGGTACTGGGCGGGTTGCAGTGGTTGGTGGGGCATGTGGTGCAAACTAAGGAGTGGTGAAGGGGATGGTCCTTGTGGAGCATGTTCCTGGTTGTGGGGTCTAATAGGAGTTGGCAGAAGTGTTTGAGGATGATCCGTTGGTGCGGAGGCTGGTTGGGTGGAAAGTGAGGACAAGGGGTCCCGATCTTTATTATATTTGGAGGTTGGTTAAGAGCTGTGGAGCAGGGAATGGAGGAGGCGTGGTGGAGGGCTGTCTGGATGACAGAGGGGGAAGAAGAGCATTGTTTGAAAAAGGTGGAAATCGGGATGCTTGGAAGTGGAATGTCTTCTTATCAGAGCAGATGTGATGGAGGCGGAGGAATTGGGAAAATGGGAGAGAGTTTTTGCAGGACACAGGGTGGGAGGATGTGTAGTCTAGGTAGCTTTGGGAGCCTGTATTTATAGTAAACTTCAATCCGTAAACTGTCGCCAGAAATGGAAACGGAGAGGTCAAGAAAGGAGAGGGAGGTGTCTGAGATAGACCGACTGAATGTGAGGGCGGGGTGGAAGGTGTTAGCGAAGTTGATGAACTGCTCCAGTTCAGCCAGGGTGCAGGATGCAGCCATCAATGTAACGAAGGAAGAGTTGGGGTACATACTGAAGAGGGTCTGTATAACACAATCGACAAACAGGCAGGTGTAGCTGGGGCAACCCATGCAAGTACATACAGCAACCCCAGGCTCTGGAGAAAGTGGGAAGAATTGAAGGAAAGGTTGGCAAGGTGGAGGGTATTAGTTGGGGTGGACTGGATAGGTCTGTGGGAAAGGAGAAAAACTGAGGGCCTGCAGGCCGCACTTGTGGGGTATGGCCGTCGGTGGTAAAGGTGATGTGCTGGGGGCCAGGGAACTGGAGGTTACCAAAGAGGTGGAGGGTGTAGTTTATGTCCCGGATGTAGGTGGGGAGCGTTTGGACCAAGGGGGAAAGAGAACGGAGTTGAGGTAGGAGTAGATGGGTTTGGTGGGGCAGGAGCATGCAGAGATGATGGGTTGGCTGGAGTAGTTGGACTTGTGGATCTTGGGGAGCAAGTAGAACTGGGCAGCACGGGGCTGTGGAACTATAGAGGGCAGGAGGAAGTAGAGGGGAGGTCACTGGAAGCAACGTGTTCGTGGACAATGTGGGAGACGGTGGCTTGATAGGCCATGATGGGTTCAAGGTCAATGGGGAGGCAGGACGTCGTGTCAGAGAGTTGCCACCTGGTTTTCCACCTCACAAGCTTCTGCATCCAATGTAACATCCTCAAACACTTCTGCCAATTCCAATTAGACCCCATCACCCTGAACATCTTCCACTCCCCATGCCTTTCTGCTCTCCACAAGGACCATTTCCCTTCACCACTCCTTAGTTTGTGCCACACTCCCCACCAACAACTCCAACCCGCCCGGTACCTTCCCCTGTAGGCATAAAAAATGCAACACCTGCCCGCACGCCACCTCCCTCACCTCCATCCAGGACCCTAAACAGTCCTTCCAAGGGAGGCCGAGCTTCACCTGCATCTCCTCCAACCTAGTCTATTGAATCTGGTGGTCCTGATGTGGTCTTCTCTAGGTCAGTGAGACCAAACGTAGACTAGGTGACCATTTTGCTAAGCGTATTTGCCTGGCCCGTAATGGCCAGCCTAACCTCCTGGTCACTGCCCATTACATCTCCCTGTCCCACTCCCCACTGACATGTCCTTCCTCAGAGTTCTCTAGTGTTGCAGCAACTCAGAATGCAAATTTGAAAAACAACATCTTATCTTCTGCCTGAGCACCCTACAGCCTGGAGGACTCAACACGGAGTTCTCCAATTTCAAATAACATTGCCACCCATCCACAGGCTCCCTTTCCAACCCCACCTGCTCCCTTCCAACCCACCTTTTGACCAACCCTTTCAGCCACCAACTGGATTCATCACTCCCATCGACCAACCAGGTCATACCTACTACCAGTGTCCACCTATCACCACCGTTCCACCTCCACCCCTCTCTCCCCCCACCTTATTTGCAGCTCCCCTACCCCCACATCCAATCCTGAAGAAGGGTAAAACACGAAACATTAACTGCTCCTTTCCTCTCGATGCAGCCTGGCTTGCTGTGTTCCTCCAGTCTCCTGTTTGTCATTCTTGTTAAAAAACCAGCAAAGACGTGGCCAGCTGAATGTCATCCCTCTGTATTGTAACTGTTCTATGATTTTACGTGTCAACATGCAGGACCAATATTTTCCAGTTTGAACTCCAGAACAAACACTGAATTAAAATCACCGCCAGGCATCATTAGACTTGCATGCAATTGGACGAAAAATATAAAGTACTCTCATTTTCCCAGTTACAATGAAACTAACAGTAAAACTCGTGTCACATTCCTTTACAGGACTGCATTTCAAACTGCAATCTATAATTAAGTTGCAATTAACTAATGGTAGAAAAGTTTGTGCTTCAGTTCTGAGAAGTCAAATCTTTATGTTGTTAATGAAGTAGTGAGAGAGATTGAGTTGGGGGTTTGGTGAATCCGGACAACAGGCATGCAAAGAAAGCAATGGAAAACTGTCTCCACTTACCACTTTGGCAGGATAACTTGCCATTTTTGGGAGTCAACAAACAGATTGTTTATCAGTCTCTCAGGCAGAGACCACGGCAGTGTGTGACTAAACAAGTCATCATTGACGTACCACCAGCAATGTCTATGCTTTGAACCAAAGCATCTGATCTTTCTGACCTGACTGCTGTGCAGGTTACATTTGATTAAAAGTGGTTTTGCTCCTAACTTCAACAGGAATGTATCTGTCAACCCTAAAGTTGTTCGGCTACTAGTGAGACAAGCTGGTCAAACTGCTTCAGCAGGGACTGCCAAGGTGCATCTTGAGGAGCAACATGCACCAGCAGCTCACTTCAATCTGCCACCTACACCTCACCCAAAAAAAATGGAACTTCTACCCTGAACTATTTGTGAGGTGTTAGCCCTACGGCAGCACATTTGCTTGAGTCTTTCCCTTAAGGGAAAGAGCAATTATTTTCCAAAAAATGCATTTAGATTCCTTCCACAGTTTTGCATGAAGCAAATTCCAGTTGTGGTTGGAACAGACAACTGTCGCATACCATCACTCATAGAATCATAAACTCCGATTCAATCTATTCAAGTTCCTGAGTCTTGTTCTTCCACTGAATTCAGTCATGGTGGACCTGTATCTTAACAAGTTTACCTACTTTGGTTCCATAAGCCTCAATATCCTTGATTTTTGTTTACTTTAACAGAACATTTTATCATTAACATCTCAATTAATCACTCCTTGATCTTTTATTCTCAAAGAACTACAAGCCAAGTCTTTGCAACCTACTTTCATAAAGAAATTAACGCTAGGAAGGTTTACTTGAATCTTACCTTCAAAAACAGGTACTCATGTACCAAGATAATAAAATGTGAGGCTGGATGAACACAGCAGGCCAAGCAGCATCTCAGGAGCACAAAAGCTGACGTTTCGGGCCTAGACCCTTCATCAGAGAGGGGGATGGGGGGAGGGAACTGGAATAAATAGGGAGAGAGGGGGAGGCGGACCGAAGATGGAGAGCAAAGAAGATAGGTGGAGAGGGTGTAGGTGGGGAGGTAGGGAGGTCCCCTCCCTACCTCCCCACCTACACCCTCTCCACCTATCTTCTTTGCTCTCCATCTTCGGTCCGCCTCCCCCTCTCTCCCTATTTATTCCAGTTCCCTCCCCCCATCCCCCTCTCTGATGAAGGGTCTAGGCCCGAAACGTCAGCTTTTGTGCTCCTGAGATGCTGCTTGGCCTGCTGTGTTCATCCAGCCTCACATTTTATTATCTTGGAATCTCCAGCATCTGCAGATCCCATTATCTCTGATACTCATGTACCAAGATGTTTCTAATCTAGAAATCCTTTTCATTGCAGTAATTGAAAAGGAAACGTCAAAAAGAATGATGCATTTTGAACTTTAACCCAGATAACAATACAATTACAAGAGTAATCATTGTAAACATGGACAGAAGATTGGCTAACTAACAGGAAGTAGAGCATAGCTTTAAATGAACAATAATTAGCTTTAAATGGGCAATTTTATGGTTCAGTAAAACGTAATGAGTGGTGCGCCACAGGCATCTGTGTTAGGGCCTTCACTATTTATAATATATATGAATAACTTAGATGGAGGGACTGAAGGTGTGGTTGCTAAATATGTTAATGACACAAAATAGATAGTTGTGAATAGGATTTAAGAAGGCTACAAGGGGATACAGATATATTAGGTCAATGGATGAAGATCTGGCAAGTGGAGAATGTAGCAGCTTCCTGGTTGCTAAAACAGATAGATTGCTACCTTGGCCAAACAGCAAGGGATGCTGGGTACAATTAACAAGTAAAATTCTGAAATCACAAAACCCACACACCAGACACACTGCAAACACAGCAGCCAGGTGCTAATGATATTAGAATAATATAAAAGGCAACAATGATTCTGGACTGACATTCCCCCAAAAATTTATCCATTAAATAAAGGAGAGGCCAGACAGAAAGGCACCAGGTCCTGCTACAAAAAGAAGCTAACAGCAGCATACCATCTAAATGATTGACTCTTGTTTCAAACTATTAAGCGTATCTCCCTAATGGGCCAAAACTATAGGAAGTTCCAGAAAACCATCTAAAAGGTATAAAAACAGGGTTCACCTGCAGACGTCTGTTTGGAACCTCTCTTGGAAGAGTCTGAAGCCTTCTAAGGAGATCAGCATGGCAAGAAGCAGAGACCAGCTTAGAATCCAAAGGGACAGAAAAAGAATGCAGCTTTGCAGACACAGAGCCACAGCCAGAGAGAGACTGCCTGCAAAAATCTCCAAGAGACTCAGGAATATTGTAACCTTAAGGGGCCGAATAGGATTAGAGATAGTAAGTTTTGTATTAAAGGTTATTGTTATTGTTGCGACTGTTTTGCATTCGTACTGGCTTGTGCTCATATTCATTCGATCACTTTGGTATTGTGGGACACCTGGGGAAATTCACTCAAAACATTCTGGTTGGAGTTGTCTGAATTATTTTCAGGTGAGACTAGACAACAAGTATGAGAAAGTGCAGAATTATTCATTTGAACATTTAATAGCCTTTAAAAGACTAAGAGGTGACTTGATTGAAGCATATGAAATCCTGAGCGGTCTTGACAGGGTTGATATAAAAAGAATGTTCACTCTTGTGGGAGAATCAAGGACAAGGGTCAAGATAGAGATAAAGACAGAGGATTGTCTGTCTTTGGAATTCTCTTTCTTAAAAGGCAGTGGAAGCAGAGTATTGTAAAGATACAGATTGATAGATTCTAGATAAACATGGGAACGAAAGGGCAGGATGATGGAGTAATCAGATTGTCATGACCTTACCGAACGGTGGAGCAAGTTCAAAGGCTAAATCTGCTCCTTATTCATAGGTTTTTACAATTTTTTTTAATCAGAACCCAAGAGCTTGGCAAGAAGAAAACTTGATGTTCCGAGTTAAAAAGCGAGAAGAGTTAGGGCTCAAAGACAGCTCATCCATTTTAAAAATCTTCCTAGCTCCTTACCTTTTTAGACTGTTTACAACATTCTTCTCGTAGCAGCTCGCAGTCTCGGATTTTTGTCTTTAAAAAGTCCTGCTTAGATGCCGAATGCATCAAACCTTTTGGATCCAAAGGGCCGATCACGTCATACCAAATGGGGCTGCCTGCTTTGTCATAGCCGCACATGCCTCCAGCGAAATAACGAGTAATGACCTAACAGAGGACACAGGGCTCAGTTTCAGAGTCAACATTCCCTTGAAACATGTCAGCTAATTCCCCAGCATGCTTCTAATTTCCTTTACCTGTCTGAAGACCACAGAGAGAAGGGGGCATCCAAAAGTGGACATCAGTGTTTATAGGTAGGGAGTGTAATTGTCCTGGCTGGATTAGTATCTTTTTTATTTCTTCTTTTATTTTAAAGAAAAGAGGAATAAATATTCATCTATTTGGGCTTCTCTCTGGTATTCAAAATGGAGCAGTTGTTCTGAACAATTAATGGAATTTGTTCAAATTTTGCTGAAAATTACTGTCATGACCAATAAGAGTATCATATTCCTAACTTTCAACACTGACTTCAGTTGATGTAGACTTTTCAAAACTGGCTTTAAAAAGTTGATAAAACTGACTTTTAAAAGTTGATAAAGTTGCTAAGATGACAGCATAGAGTTAGGCTAGCCTTGACACTTCTGGAAAGACAACAACGAAGTGCCTCATATCTCTGGAAAGTTCTTGATGTAAATTACAATGGGTAGGGTGATCTCCTACTTGAATATTCAGCCGTACTGGAGGCAAAACCACTTGTAGAATTTAGAGGCCCATTGGCCATAGAATAGCTTGCGAGCTCAGCCCTTAAATAAGAGAGGTATAGAGAACAAAAAGAGAAGTTGCTAGAAAAGCTCAGCAGGTCTGACAGCATCTGTGAAGAAAAATTCAGAGTTAACGCTTTGCGTTCGGTGACCCATCCTCAGAAACTAAGACCTGCCGAGCTTTTCCAACTTCTGTTTTTGTTCGAGATTTAGAGTGTCTGCAGTTCTTTCGGTTTTTATTTAGAGGTGTCGAGAAACCAGATTTCACAAGCAGGTGTGAACGGCCACCAGTAAACCCTGTTTAACAGTGTCAAACCAGGCTCCACAACAGGGACTAGTTCATTTACACCACTACAGAAACTCAGCCATAACCTTGTCTAGAAATCCAGAGACTCCAAACTTCTGGTCCTCAGCAAAAAATCTACAAGACAGGATCCAGCCAGGTTTGCAACATATGTACCCTAAAGTATTATATAACCACATGATTTGTTTCTTGTTATTGTTGATAATCTAGCTGTATGCTTTGTTTTGACAATCCAACTTTATTTGTGTGCACATGCTTATAAACATGTATCTTTTCTTCTGAGTTTAAATAACCTGAATGCCTGCTGTGTGGTCTTACTACCCAAAATCACAAAACGCAAAAGGTTTAAAACAATCCCTTTAAAATACATTTTGTTGCAGAGAACTGACAGGTGAGGGGTTAGAGAAATAGTTAGTCCCACCCGTAACATGCATTAAATCTAAATAAACTGAAACAGCATTACAACAATATATACAATCTTTCCAAAGTAACCTAAATCCTGCCCTGGATCAGACTGCATCTTCAATGATGCCGCAGCTGTTACAATTCCATCCTCCTTGAAGACTATTAGTTACTCTTGTATGGAAGAATGTTTCTTGGCATCAGTTCTGAACTTAAATTTTGCCAATTGCTACCTGAGTCCCCGTGTCCTTAGGTCTCAGTTCAGCTGAAAATATTCTTCACATTAAACATTTTCAAATTCATTTATTTACTGGGATGGTATGGTTAGTAAGTTTGCAGATGGCACTAAAGTTGGAGGTGTAGTAGACAGTGAAGAAGGTTACCTCAGAATACAACAGGACCTTGATCAGATGGGCCACTGGGCTGAGGATTGGCAGATGGAGTTCAGTTTAGATAAATGAGAGATGCTGCATCTTAGAAAGGTAAAATAAGGCAGGATTTATACACTCAGCAGCAAGGTCCTGGGGAATGTTGCTGAACAAAGAGACCTCGGAGTGCAGGTTCATAGTTCCTTGAAAGTGGATTTGCAGGTAGATAGGATAGTGAAGAAGGTGTTTAGTATGTTTGCCTTTATTGGTCAGTGCATTGAGTATAGGAGTTGGGAGGTCATGTTGCGGCTGTACTGGACATTGGTTAGGCCATTTTTGAAAAACTGTGTGCAATTCTGGCCTCTCTGTTATTGGAAAGATGCTGTGAAACTTGAAAAGGTTCAGAAAAGATTTACGAGGACATTGCCAGGGTTGGAGGGTTTGAGCTATAGGGAGAGGCTGAGTAGGCTGGAGCTATTTTCCCTGGAGCATCAGAGGCTGAAGGGTGATCTTATACAGGTTTATAAAATCATGATGTGCATGGATAGGATAAACATAACTTTTCACTATATTTTGGTCCATGTGTCAATAAAATTAAAATCAAATCAAATAAAGGTCAGAAGTCAGGGAACAGTTACTTAGCTTTCATTTTACCTGGACTGCTCAATTAGCTGCAAGAGGGTAGGCTCACTGTTGAACTAAGGCTGTTGGTCAGGTTGTTGAACTTGAAAGAGCAATTGGAGATCCTCCAGCAATGAAGGAACAGTAACTTGTAGATCAGGTACAGGGGAGGCTGTTTTGATTTTGAGGTGCCTTCTCTGCCTCATTTTACACTTTTAAATTAAAAATGTCTTCACTATCTCTAATAGCCATGCACGAGCTTATTGTTGTTGAATTGTCTTGTTTCAACTCCTCTTATAGTTACATTTATGTACCTTTAGACGTTAAGCTTATAATTCACATTCATTTTCTGTTTAGTCTCTTTGTATTATTAATTTTCTTTCTTTTTGACTGTTTTCTTCATCAAATATCACTGCTGAACTTGGGATTACAAGGCACAATTTTGAAATCTGCCGATGACTTGAAACTTGTAAATGTAGGTAACAGTGGCAATGCTAGAAACAGATCTCAGGACAACACAGGTTAACAAAGCAGTTAATAATGAATGTGGGAAACTAGGTTCTATGAACAGTTGCATCAAATACAAAAACCAGGAAGTCATGCTAAACCTCTGGTGCCAAACTGAAGTATTATGTTCAACTTTGGGCGCCATGCTGTAGGAAGCAACAGAAAGCTTCAGAAAAGTCACAGAACAGAATGGGTCCTGGGATGACGAATTACAGTTAATCGGAAAGACCAGCGAAGGTGGCGTTTTCCTAACATCAGAAGGGCTAAGAGGAAATCTGATGGCAGTGTTTAAAATCATCAAGAGTTTAGATAGAGTAAATAAAGAGAAACAGTTTCCAATGGCTAAATCTTGATAACACAAAGGTACAGACTTAAGGTGAACAGCTAAGGAACTAGGGGTGGCGTGAGGGAAATTTGTTCTGCACGGTAAGTGGTTTGGATGTGGGACATACTGCCTGGTAGAACGGTAGAGAAAAATTCAATAATAGCCTTGAAAAGAGAATGTATAAATAACTGAATGTAAAAATTCATGTGCAAGTTAAGAGTGGAGAGTATGTGCAAGAGAAGGGAGTAGGACTAAATAGATTGCTCTTCTAAACAGTAGGTGCACATTCAATGAGGTGAATGACCTTCTCCCTGCTGCTAGTATTCTGTGATTCATAATTATATTATCAGGTTACCCCACAAACATTTTTCACTGATTAGCTGGCTTATTTCAGAGAGGAACGCAGCCTTTCATAGACTTCTATAGAAAGCAGACTTTATGATGTCACTTCATTATTATAATTCTTCCCATTTTCTAAGTGTCTTGTTGCTTTTGCTGTAGCACTTGGCTCCTTCAAAGTAGAGATCCCTTGTTCCGACAATAGTCTAGCCCCCTTCCAAAAAAAACCCATTAAGAAAGAGAGACCTGTTTCACCTGTGGGGGTAGCATTCTTGAAGAATGGAGGGAGATTGGCAGGGAAGGCAGGTGAGTTTCAAATGTTCTCAGCGTCAGTTATGTGTTCATGTTTATAAAGTTACGTAGTCATAGAGATGTACAGCTTGGAAATAGATCCTTTGCTCCAACTGGGCCGTGCTGACCAGATATCTAGTTCCATTTGCCAGTGTTCAGCCCATATCCCTGTAAACCCTTTCTATTCGTACAGCCATCAGCTGCTTTTTAAATGTTGTAATTGTAGTAGCCTCCACCACTTCCTCTGACAAGCCATTCCATAATTCACACCACCCTCTGTGTGGAAAAAGTTGCTCCTTGGGTTCCTTTTACATCTTTCTCCTCTCACCTTAAACCTATGCCCTCTAGTTTTGGACTCCCCTGGGGAAAAAGACCTTGGCTACTCACCCTATCCATTCCCCTCATTATTTTATAAACCTCTATGAGATCACCCCTCAGCCTCTGACACTTCAGGGAAAATAGCGTCAGCCTATGTAGCCTCTGAAGATCCAGGGAAAATAGTCCCAGATTACTAAGCCTCTCGCTCTAGCTCAAAACTTCCAGCCCAGACAACATCCTTATGAATCTTTTCTGCACCCTTTTAAGTTTAACAACATCTTTCCCTTAGCAAGTAGACCAGAACTGAATGCAGTCTAAAAGTAGCGTGACCAGTGTCCTGAAAGGCCACAACATGACATCCCAACTCCTATACTCCAAAAGTGACATAACTGACTGCTTTAGCAAAATAAAAAGCTCGGACTGCATTTTTCTGCAACAGTTGAAATAATTGGACTGCACACTACATCAACTGCGTCCAATCTAATTACAGTATAACTATATTTTATTCTATTAAAGGTAACTTGCATTAGTTCAGATATTTGGTCATAACTGATTCCTCTTTTGCATCAAAACGTTAGGTTTCCATCTAATGGAAATTTGGTAACATGCAGTACTAATTAAAATGTTGATTACAAAGTTCAGGGTTCATCAGTTTAAAGTCGAATGACAAAGTTTCATTTCCGAAGCTATATAAAGTTAGTGTCTTACCTCAGGGGGTTCCCAGGCACTTGTGAGAGTGTCAACTTTCATCTGTTTCCTGAACTCGACATGCTAAAAATTAATGTGGAAGAGATGTGACCTTCTCCTTCAATGTAGCATAATATCAAATCATTGAACATATTTATTTCATTGACATCGTGGGCTGGATTTAATGTTGACAATGGGATTCATGTCCATCGACTGAAGAACGGGTGGGAATCCTGAAAATGTTTCTGTGGAGGAGGTCCAACCAAATTAAGTCCCAGCCTCACCTCTTCTTTGGAATTTAAGACACTAAAGCTGGAAATCCAAGATCTGCATCCCAATCTGAGATGCAGCAGCAAACCATTCTGAGCACAGTGACTGGAAACGAGTAATATTCCTGGGTCTTCATTAATGTTCATTGTGCGTCCCCTGGACACACCTGAGTGGGGGCAGGACAGGGACCAGGAGAGGAATGGCAGGGTGGTCAGAGGAAAGGACAGCAGGGCATCCTCCAGCTGCCTCTCTTTCACAATGACAGGCCCCTCAACTAGACACCAAGTGCCAGAACTTCCACCTCCAACAGTCCACTAGTGAACCTGACAAGACTCATCTGGGGGCTTTGGGCAGGCATGGGAAAGCAGTTTCTGAGTCACCTATAAATTTCCCACATTAAATAACAGTCCACCACAGGACTTTAAGACAAAGTATTCAGTAGATTGTGGCAGACCAAGTAAAATATGTTCTGAAAAGGCCGAGTCTCTTTTTATTTCATTTGCTCATTGTTGCTTAAAGGCAGCATTTATTGCTCATCCTTAATTTCTTTGAGAAAGCGGTGGTGAGCTACTCTCTTGAACCAGTCCAGTCTACGTGAAGTAGGTCCATCCACAGTGCTGTCGGGGAGTTCCAGCTCTTTGTGCATTGATGCTGAAATGGGTCAACATCAGGATAGTGTGTGATCTACAGGGGAACTTGCAGGTGATGGTGTTCCATAGGACGGAGTTTTGAGGTGGTGATTGGCATGCCAAACAAATGCTTGGTCCTGTATTGAGTTTCTTAAGATGCACTCATTGAAGCAAGTAGTGGGCATTGAAGTAACTCCATGAAGCCTACTATCTCATCACCAAGTCACCAGCTAGCTCAGAGCCAGCTCTGAAAATGAGCAAAACCTTGGACACTCCTACTTTTATCTGTCAGTCAGGACTCTCTGATTGGGGCTGTTAAATTGGTCCAATCAGGGAACCTTGTATTCTATGAGACTCACCTGCTGATATTGTTCCAATCATTACAGGCATTCTGTCACATATCTGTCTGATCCTGTGGTGAGTAGATGGTGGACAGGTTTGGAGAAAAGTATCACAGAATTCCCAACTTCTGACTTGTTCTAGCAGCTGTAACATTTATACGGCAGTTGCAATTAAGCTTCTGGTCAAAGTTAATGATTTTGGCCATGTCATTCATAAAAGTTTCAATGAAAGACAGGGATGGAAAATTAAAGCATCCAAAGAATTCCCAACCAAGGTCAGAAGCATCGAACAACACTTGCCATTCCACTCTGTCTCATCCAGGAACTAGGTGTGGGGAATTTTGTTTGAGAAAGAGGGAGGCTTGCCTGCTAGTTTTTACTGAAGATGAAATGATTACTTACATTCAGTGCAATTTTTAATTGCAGTTTTTCCTACCTTGCGAATCATTGACTCTGCTTTCTGAAGGTTGAAACTTCTGGCTGCAAAGAAGGAGAGTTTTCAGTCCCTTTTCTTTATTCTCCGTTATAGAATATATTTTACAATCAGAGATAAGCACAAGATGAAGCTACATTGAGGAAAAAACAATTTTAAATGATGGAGATAGTAGGAACTGCAGATACTGGAGAATCTGAGATAACAAGGTGTAGAGCTGGATGAACACAGCAGGCCAAGCAGCATCAGAGGAGCAGGGCAGCTGACGTTTCGGTTTCTGAAGAAGTGTCTAGGCCCGAAGTGTCAGCTCTCCTGCTCCTCTGATGCTGCTTGGCCTGCTGTGTTCATCCAACTATACACTTTGTTATCTCTTATTATAAATGATGAAACCTGCTCTGTTTTATGGTTACCAGAAATTTAAGGCAATCAGATTTGGAGGGATTGGAATTGTCATTGGGTTTCTTTCTCCAACTCCCATCATGTACTGTGCAACAAAGTATTGTTAGTTCAGTACACAGATTGTAGTGTCTAGCAACATGTGTGGAATCATGGATATTCATGTACACATGTGCTTATCGATTCACTTCCTAAAACTTTTCATGCAACATTACAAAAGCTTTCATGCAGCATGTAAAACAAAGTATAATAATACCAAGATAGAACAAGGCAGGGGAGGAGAGTTTATGCTCCCTTTCACTAAAGCCTCAATCAAAACCACTTAACACTGCTATCTTTCACACTCAATTTCCTGCTCAGGAAGTTCACTTATTGATTCTCCTAATTTATGCATACTTTTTACATTTAATTTGGTTTAATTTAATTTACGTATACATATTTCCCTTCTTCAGACTTACAGCAGGATTCTCCTTCAACTGTAGTGACGAAAGTTGCATCATGAAATACTCAAGATAAAAACTGAACTTTCATTCACACATTTTACAGATTTTAGAACAGTCGATGTGGCAGAACGTTACGTTCAACTGACCTGCACGCTAAAAATTTGCTCAATTGTATAGTGTGCTTCTATGCAGATTTTTAATTTATGTCTTGCACCCTTCCCTCTAACAGCACTGTATATTCATGCAGGTGACTGTGTTTGCTTAGTACATAGAATATAGAACAATGCAGCAAGGGAACAGGCCCTTCCACCCAGGATGTTGTGCCAAACATGATGCCAAATTAAACCAATCCCTTCTACCTGCCCATGGGCTACATCGCTCCATTCCTTGCTTATTTATGAGCTTAACTCCTGTATTCTATCCGCCTCTGCCACCACACCTGGCAGTGATTACAGGCACCTACCTCATTCTGCGTAAAAAGACATGCCCCACGATTCCTTTGAACTTTCCCCCTCTTACCTTAAATGAGTGCCCGTTGGTTTTAGACATTTCAACTCTGGGGGAGAAAAGATTCTGATTGTAAAGCCTATCTATACAACTCATAATTTTATAAACTTCTACCAGGTCTCCCTCAGCCTCCAACTCGCCAGAGAAAACAAACCTCGTTTGTCCAATCTCTCCTTATAGCTGTAACATATTTCACATGTAAACGTATCCATCTTTTTAGATGTCCCAAATTGTTCAAAAAGGATGCATATGCATTGAAGAAGCATAGAATGGTTCCAGTGTAAACTTGGGCTTCTGTCTCTACAACTGGTGAATGATTTCAAAACTGGATCTCCCCTAAGGTAATTAATCCGAAAGATGTTTGACAAGTGTGTTGCAAAGTGTCAGAAAGTTGTACTGTAGACTTTGATTTTTAGATAAGCAGCTGGGGACTGGCGGAGGAGGTCAGGGGAGATACTATGATAAGCTTCAATTCACCCAACAGCTTTCGAATTAGGCCTTGGCTGTATTTGTGTTTGTGTTTACATTAAAAGTGAACTTTTAAGCTAATTTCCTTTGTATAAAACACATAGGTTGAATTTTTGGACCATGTTAGCCTATCTATTATCTTTTTGTCTTCACAGTCTGGGCAGTAATCGAGCAGAGCAGATCACCCACCTCTGTTAGGAATGAACTGAACTTTAATTACCAATTTGACTTTCCATCCCTTTCATTTAAAAGACGGGCATATATCAGGACTGTCATATCAGCCTGGGTTTTTTCATTCTTTCACCGATGTGGGCTTTGTTGGCAATGGCAGCATTTATTGCTCACCCCTAATTATCTTCGAGAAGGTGATGATGGCTATCTTCTTAAACCACAACAGTCCTCAGCTGGAGGTACACCCATAGTGCTATTTAGAAGGGAATTCCAAGATTTTGACCGAGTGACAGTGAAGGAATGATGATGTAGCTCTAAGTCAGGATGGTATGTGGCTTGGAGGGGAGCTTGCTGATGTTCCCATTCATCTGCTGCCTTTGTCCTTGAGATAGTACCGATTATGGATTTAGAAGGTGCTGTTGAAGGAGCCTTGACGAGTTGCTGCAGTGTATCTTGAAGTTGCTACATTACACATAAATGTCATGATGCATCCATGATGGAGGGAATGAATGTTGAAGATGGTGGATGGAGTGCCAATCAAACTAGCTGCTTGGTCTTGGAAGATGTTGAGCTTCTTGAATGTTGTTGAAATCTTACACATCCAGACAAGTGGACAGTATTCAATTAGATTCCTTGTGTAGCTAGTGGACAGGCTTTAAGGTGTCAGGAGGTGAGTTATTGCTGCAGAGTTCCCAGCCTAACTGCCCTTTTAGCTACAGTACTTATATGGATGCAATTCAGCTTCTGGTTACTGGTAGCCCGCAAGGATGTTAATAGTGGGTTGATGATGTTAATGTCATTGAAGGAGAGACAGTTAGACGCTTACTTGCTGGAAATGGACAGTGCTGAGTACTTGCATGGTGTGGATGTAACTTGCCATTCATCAGCTCAAGCCTGAATGTTGTCCTAGTCTTGTTGCAGATGGACACTAGCTAATTCAGTATCTGTGGAATCGCAAAAGCTGGATATTGTACAATCATCAGCAAATACACCAATTTATGACTTTCCATATTCCAGTTCTGGATTAGGATTTGAACACTCAACCATCCAATTTAATCCAAGAATGCTACCAGGCGAATCATGGCTAACACCTGGGGACCATGCAGGTGGGCACAGGGGCAACACAGGGTAGCAGGCAACACTTTTGGATGTCGCCTGCTGAGTTATTCATGAAGGTGACAAAAATATTGGGAACCAACTAAGTGGGATTTTGCTTAGTGTGTAGGGTAGATTTCATAATGGTGCTCGTCTGTTTGCAAGGTATTACAGTACCTTGTGTTTGTTGTTCTCCTGATAGAGGATAGAATGTCGTTTAACAGGTTTTCTTGTTGTATCCTAAGACTAATGTGTAGTTGTGACAATGTCTACAATAGCCTGTGAAATTGAAATAAGTTTCTTTCATATCAGCTACTTAGAATTGCTGAGTACTGCAGCAGTTCATGGTTCCATAACTGTTCAGGGCACAGTGCCTTTCTCCCTTAACTCAGTCAATGCAATCTAGGATGAATGGAACTATGCAATGGTGACAATACAGAAAAAGGCCATTCAGCCTATGCTGTCCATGCCAGTGCACGGTAAGAGCTCTAACAAAAGGTTACTGGACTTGAAACATCAACTGGGAGATCGCAAGAACTGCAGATACTGGAGTCAGAGTGAACATAGTTAGGAAGCATCAGAGGAGTAGGAAAATTGACTTTTCGGGACTCAAGCTTTGCCACTGGGCACAATTTTGTTTACTTTGTCCAGGCCTCCAATGTTAATAAAGGCCCCAATTAAATCTACTTCCAAACTTCGCTGTTCTCAGAAAAAAACTGTCCCAGCTTTGCTTTCTGTTCACATGACCCCAGTCCTACTTCCCTGGAGCACCACTATCTGAAACATCAGTTTTCCTGCTCCTCTGAAGCTGCCTGGCCTGCTGTGTTCCTCCAGTTCCACACCGTGTCATCTCAGAATCTAGCATTAGCAGTTCTCACCATCTCTAAGACCTCCACACCCTTCTTAAAGTGCAGCAGAGTTAATAACAAAACTTCTTTGGAGGTCAAAATGGTACTTATACAGGTTCACTGTTCGTTTTTGTATTCTAGTTATAAAGCTCAAGATCGCATATGCTTTATTAAATGCTTTCTCAACCTAATGGAATCAGATGTAGCCCCAGTTAGTTTGATCCTAATCTTTCTAGTGTCTTAATGCATAACTTGGCAGGCGACATCCAAGAATGTTTCGTCACCCAGCCTCCAGCCCCCACTGTTACTATCATGCTCAACAGAAGGGTTACTAAGTGTCCACTTTGGCTTCGTTGGTAACACTCTCCATTCAAGTTATATGCTAAGATGTACGCACAGCAAACAAAGTTGACCATCCAGTGTGATAATGATGGAATGTTGCACTGTCAGAGATATCACCTTTCAAGTAAGGTCTTAAATTTTGACCTCTTCAGTGGATCAAGGTGGGCTCATTTTGAAGAAAAGCGTGGGAGTTCCTGGTGTCCTTTGTAATATCTACCCCTCAATAAACATCCCACAAACAAATTAGCTGGTCATTATCATATTTCTGTTTGTGGGAGCTTGCTGTGCATAATTTGCCTGTTTTGTTTCCTACATTACAATAGTTCAAATGCAATTCATCAGCTGTAAAATGAGGTGTCAGGTGGCTACCAAAGATGCTATATAAAGACAAGTCTATTTTCATCTCATCTGAAAATACTAGAGCAGCTGACACTCAACAAGCATTTTGTAGCTTATTTAGACTGACGGCCCATAACTGGGTCAGTAATGCTGGCACTTCAAAAACTAATAATTATGAATCCAGGTGGTGAGGATGGTGAAAACGAAAGTTGAAAAATTGGAATTGCTGTATTCAGAAAATTCAAGCTTGCTTGTTTCAGAAACAACACAATTTCACAAAGGCTTGATCTTCTCAGCAAAAGCAAATTGTGAAGAAAATCCACATGCAAATGTTGCCCACTGTTACAGAACGTGAGCGCTGGAGAATTGCTCATGGAAAGAGACAGAGACAGCACTGACACTTAAAGAAAGCAAGAGCTGCCGATGCTAGAGTCAGAGATAACACAGTGTGGAGCTGGAGGAACACAGCAGGTCAGGCAGCATCAGAGGAGCAGTAAAATTGATGTTTCAGGTCAAGACCCTTCTCAGTCCGAAACATCAATTCCTCTGATGCTGCCTGACCTGCTGTGTTCCTCCAGCTCCACACTGGCACTTAATGCGTTTATTCAGAAACTGGGGAGCGCCTTCCACACTTTGCTGGATGAAGCTAATCTGCATAATGCTCTGGAGAATTGTAGTTAACACCCATCAATACTGGCATGCTAAGAAAAATAAGGCAACATCAAACAATGTCAAGGAGTACTGACATAAGTGGCAAACCCTGTCAGTCCTACTGTCCCATCCTTGTAAACAACATCATAAAAAATATGCAGGAGTGGCAAACTTGTCTGTACTAACAATACAAAAGAGACGAACAAAACATGTGGGTCCACTGTAAGAACTAAGTAGGTATCCAATTAAAAGCACGGTGTAGCAAAGTTCCCGCTTAAATTTGAGGAAGGCACTAAAAAGTAAGAAATCTTGACTCTTCACACAGTAGCACACACATGCCACTGGACAAAACCCAAGGGCACAAAGAGGAGGGGTGTACTCCAACAGTAAGGACAGGTTTATGCTTCTTCTTTGGTGCCTTGTTCTACATCATCAGAATAATGGCTCTCCACCTTTCATAGACTTTGTTGGCAGCCAACATCTTGGTGCTGTTCTAAAACTTTATGCCTGATTCATTTTTTTTTCAGCTGTCAGAGCATTTCCTGCTTTGTCTCCTTCTAACTCTGCTGCCCTCCATTTTACCTGCTTCTACCAGATTTTCCAATTTCTTGCTCTCAAGTAAGTGCCCAAGGAATTGTAGCAGATTTACTAAAGAACATTGCTGAAAAGTCACGTTCTGTCATATCTTTAGCAATACTCAAGTTCTGGGCAATCAAATGACTATTTGCTAAAGATAATAAATCCAACACCTAGTCCAAATAATATTATTTGATAACAATATGGGGGCTTGGTTTTTAGATTAGATTCCTTACTGTGTGGAAACAGGCCCTTTAGCCCAAGAAGTCCATACTGCCCCTTGATATAGCCCACCCAGACCCATCCCCCTATAACCCACACACCCCTGAATACTACAGGCAATTTAGCTATGGCCGATCCACCTAGCCTGCACATTTTTGGACTGTGGGAGGAAACTGGAGCACCTGGAAGAAACCCACGCAGACACTGGGAGAACGTGCAAACTCCACACAGACAGTCGCCTGAGGCTGGAATTGAACCCGGGTCCCTGGTGCTGTGAGGCTACAGTGCTAACCACTGAGCCATCATGCTGCCTCCTGGTTATTTTGTGTGACATCTTACACAAGCAAACACTGCATACACTAGCAAAAGTCCCTGTTTTAAGGGTGTCCAGAAAACAACTATGGAATGGGTCAGATAACTTTATTGAAATTCCTACCAGAGAGTGAGAAGCAACCGAAGAAGTATTCCACTATCCAGTCCCTTTAGAAACTTTGTAATATGGTATGTTACAATGCAAATATGCTCACCATCATACATTAACTCCAAAATATAATATCTTGGCCACAACATCCAAAGTTTGATGCTCACTATCTAGTTTAAAAATATTACACGTAATATTGAATCAAATGCTAAGCAAAAAAGATTGTCAATGACTTGACGATTTTGGACCTCTAAATATTTTCTTTTCAGATTGCTCTATTAATTTGCAAACGCTATGAATAGAAATAAATGTGCATATTCTTGTGATGGATTCACAAAAACATTGGTCACATAACTGAATTTATGCAGACGTATCCTTCAACTAAAAGTTGGAGTACACTGCTGATAGAGTACAAGATACAACACAGGAAAAGCATTTTGCTCTTGATAGTTTATGATCAGTGATCTTTTATCTATTAGTAAGTGAGATATAAATTGTATAAAACAAGTTAGAAATGCCTATCAGTTCCATCAGTGCTCACCCTAACCAGCAGACAATGCCAGCTCACTGGTTGTACATCCCCTACTCTCCAAACAATTAATGATGCTGACTCCTAGTGAAGAGATCAAGTTTAGGAAAATCTAGGAATTTCCATTCTAATTTTTAACTGTTAAAAATCTGTCTTAACCATCTAAGTCACACAATCTCTTTCAGAGAGGCAAGTGACGGTAGTTGATTGTGACGCGTACAGGAAGTGCATAACATACACGAGACTTTCAACTTGGGCGCAAGTGCTGGGATCACAAATCATAGAATCCCCATAGTATGGAAGCAGACCAGTCAGCCCATTAGTTCATTACATTTTCATTGTGAGTTTGAAATAATTTCCATTTATGTTGGACATTAAAGGCATAGGACCTAGAATTACATCTGAAAGCTCATTGCTATTGCTTTGGCAAAATATATATAAATGGACAAAATATGTATATAAATGAACAAGTTATTGCAATATCATTTCTGAAAGTAACCTAAAAAAGTGAAAAATATTGGGTATCCCAATTGGATATAAAATCAATTTTGATATGTAATACATGTGGCGTTCAATTTTAACTCTGCCTGCACAATAGAAACAGAGAAGATGGGACAGTTAAAACAAGTTAGAGTCTTTTCCCTCGTCTCCAGTTGCCACCACTTTCACTGCTGGAAGGTCTGAGTCTGATGAGGCCTTTTGGTTCTCGAGATGATTTTAACTTGTATTCATCACTGTGCTAAACCCCAGTCAATAAAATCTGGGGCAGGGCATAGATTGTAGCCAGCAGTTACCTTAGTACTAGGTGACTTGTTGGGCTGAAGGGCCTGTTTTCACACTGGAGGGATTCTATGAACTCATATCAAAATTCCAAAACTACATTTGGGTCTTTGCTGGTGCAGTGGAATTTTATATATTCTTCAAATTACAGGCTTATATTCTGGAAACATGACTTGGATCATGTGTTTATACTCAGCTTTTGTAATGCTCAATAATTGGCAGGAAAATTGTCCTATTTAATTGCTAAAGCCACAATAGTTGAGGAAAAATCTGAATGTTGATGATATTGATGCAATTTGCAAAATCACTGCATGATAACAGAAATGCAGAATAAGCAAATCTCCTATCACTGTATTGTAAACAGCTAAGTGAACCCACACAAATGATTCAGTGATGTCCAACCACAAGGGTTTAAACAATTGTAAAAGAATTTTCTGAACAATCCACAATGCTAATGAAAACCTCACAGTGAAACAGATTAATTGTCGAAGAAGCACAGTTCATGAAGTTTAAGGTCAAACCACCAAAGTTGCTGAAACATTAACAATGAACAAACATTTGAGCAAGTTTGCCTGAAATGGAATAAAATGGTTGGGCTAGAAAAGGGATGACTCATTTAGATTTCTTAACATCAACATAACAAAGCAATGTTTTCAGATGTCTAGAATTCGGGATTGTGAACCAAGGACCTCTGCTGCTTACTGTGCACATGACCGTCACTTTAAGTCTGTTTTTTCAATCTGTGTGGCTACAGATTATTCTTAGTTCTGAGCATTACTCAAATTTTATTAGATTACCCATCTGCCAGCATCGGAGACAACATCCTCATGGTTTACTTCTGCATGATCTGACCTTCTTGAACACTTGTTTGACAACTAAAAGATGAAAAGTTGAAAAGGCAAAAGGCACCTGGTAAAAGGTGAAACTGGAAAAATGGGAATTGGGAAGAAATTAACAGAACCAGCGATTTCTACAGGGCTGTATATGAAGGTACCTCGGAGCCATCGTAGGAGAAAGTGGTCATCCTGAGCAGGAAGGCCAGACAGGATATCTTGAATATTCCCTCGAAACTGCAGAACAGAAAGAAAAAGAAAGTGTTCTGATTTCACATGCATCGTTGAAAGTCAACCAGCTTCTAAATGCCACTCTGCTAGGCAGTACATGATCTGACACACCTAGACTTTAAAAACACAGAACAAAGCACTTATACTGCTTTGCCAGCATTTGACCCTTCTTTATTTTAAAATATTTGGCTATGATCTCAGAAGCCATAATCAAATGCTTGATATATATGTCATAAAGAGCTTTGTGTAATAAATACACCCAATCCTGTTGGCAGATTCCACAAGTGCTGCAAATCAGCGCTTTATTGTGTGGACTGCAAATTAACTTGTGTATAATACTAGATTTACCAAATAGCTAACATTCAAATATGTGTATCAGCAGTTTGAAAACTACAATCAACCAACACTGAATGTTCTGGACTAAAACACTGTTGGAGTCTTCAGCTAATTAGAATAAACACAGACCAGTTGGATGCAGGGAACAATCATTGAACATTGGAACAAATTCATGTGAAGACTAATTTTCCTTTGGTTTAAATCTGTCACTCCGAATAGAAACTGTAGCTCAAAAAAAATCTTCACTAAGCACGTTCATTATATTTGAAGGGTGTGTTTCTAAAGTGTCCAACTTTACCTTTAGCTCATTGAAGACTTTGTTCCAGTGCATTAGTTACATGCAGCATTTCTTGATAGATCATTGGGTGTAATGTTAAAAACTTTGAGTTTAAAGTAAATTTCTAAGAGTTTTTAATTGCAATACAAAACATCACTGAGTGAAACATGGAAACTGTTTATCTTATTGGTTGAACACTGTCACTTTCAATTCTAGTTTCTGAGTTTTGATCCAAACCAAATATTTCTGAGTTGATCAAAGTTAGCTTTCTCTGATTGTTGTCAATAGTTTTAACTGAATTGAATTTTGCCTAACTGAGCTCCATTTTCAATATAAGATAACAAGGTGTAGAGCTGGATGAACACAGCAGGCCAAGCAGCATCAGAGGAGCAGGAAGGCCGACGTTTCGGGCGTGGGCCCGGAAGGGTCTAGGCCCGAAACGTCAGCCTTCCTGCTCCTCTGATGCTGCTTGGCCTGCTGTGTTCATCCAGCTCTACACCTTGTTATTTCGGATTCTCTAGCATCTGCAGTTCCTACAATCTCTGAACCGATTTTCAATGCAGATGGTTTGCAGAACAATGGCTGTGGTCCACGTAATTGGTCACACATTATCCTGGAAAACTATATGGATTGAGGATGTGTAACAAGGAAGTATCACACAGCTACACAGTATGTGCTCTTATGAGGTTTGAATTCTATGCAGAATCTAACCTATGCAATACCTGATGTGGAAATTTTCAATGCAGTCAAAAAAAGCAAAGCATGTTCCACTCCCAAAACTGTCATCTCTCACCTTGATCAGTATCAATATTACTAAACAAATGACATGAAATAAAGTATAAACAAACGCTTGTTTATAAAGCTAATGTCTATACCCATTTTATTAGACCAGCAAAATTGTTGAGAGTGGGAGTTAGCAATGTTCAAAGTTCATTAGCTTTATTCTCATGACAAGTTTTTTTTTAGTTAATATCTGTATTTTTAGCCAAATGCCGCAAATCACATTGTCAAGCCATTACACTTGAGGAATATGAGGGGAACAAGTTGATTCTAGAGGTGGCCTACAGGCTCCCAAAAATAACCACAATGTCGGATTAAGTGCATGAAAAAAAACTCTTGGGTGCTTATGATAAGGTTACACAATAATTATGAGTGATTTTAATTACATATAGGCTGGAAAATTCAGAAGGGAAATCGTCACTTGAACTAGAAGTTCAAAGGATGTTTTTAAGATAGTTTCTCAGAGCTGAATATTCTGGAACCAAACAGACAGGAGGTTATACTAGACCACTGTGTAACGTGAAAGGATTAAATAATAATTTAAGAGTAAAGGCGCAACTCAGTAGCAGCGATATGATTTAACTTCACATTCAGCTTCAAAGGGAGAAGAGGAGTCCAAGACTAGTATTTAAACTTAAATAAAGAAAATTATGTGGTATGAAAATTAGCTGGGAATATTATGCTAAGGATAGATCAATAGAGAAGCAGTGGCAGTATTTAAGGTATTCTTTCAGTTAACTCACAATAAGTATATTTCTTCCACAAAGACAAACCCCAGAAGGGGAAGCCACTATCCATGGTGAATGGTAATCCTCAGGATATTGGTAGTAAGGAGCTAATAATAGATAATAAGGAAATAGTGGATGAATCTAATAAATATTTTGCTGCCATCTTCACACAAGGAGCCACATAAAAGGTTATTATGCACAGCAGAAGTTCATGACGTACACGGATAACACATTAGTATGGATAGATAGCTGGCTGATAGAAAACAGAAATCTTTTTACTGATTAGCAGGATGTGATGAGTGCAGTCCCATAAAGGCCTGTACTGTGCCTCAGTTTTTTACAATTTATATCTATGACTTGAATCAAGGGAGCGAACATATGGGAGCTAAATTTGCAGATGACACAAAGATAGGCAGCTAAGCGTGTTGTGATGACAACATAAAGAGGATGCAGAAAGATGTGGACAGGTTGAGGAGTCAGCAAAAATCAGGCAGTATGAAGTTGGAAAGTTTGTTTTGGCAAACAGGATAAAGGGCAGTATGGTTTAAACGGAGAATGGTTGCAGAATTCTAAAGTGCAGAGGGACCTAGGCGTTCTAATGCATGAGCCACAAAAGATCAGAATACAGTCACAGAAAATAATTAAGAAGTCTTATGGAATGCAGAGTTCAACGTAAAAGTTGGGATGATATTCTTAAATCATTGTTGAGATCACACCTTGAATTGTGTGTGGGGTTTTGGTTTTCCATTTTAAAGAAGGACGTAATTGTACTGGAAGTGATTCACTGGAGGTTTATTAGATTGATACCTGGAATGTTCTCTCATGTGAGGAAAGATTGGATAGATTGGGCCTTTTTCCATTGAAATTTAGAAGAATGAGAGGTGATTTGATTCAGCTTTATATAGTCCTGAATGGTCTTGACAAGGTGGACATAGAAAGGGTGTTTCCTCTTATGGGTGGGTGCAGAATTAGGGGACATTGTTTAAAATATTACGAGGCACACTTTCAGGACAGAGATATGGAGTATTTTTTTCTCTCAAACAGTTGTGTGACTTTGAAACTCAGAAGATGATGGTTTCCTAATTAAAAGAAAAAACATTATGTCATTCGAGGCAGTTCAGAGAAGGTTCACTAGGGTGATCTTTGATATAGTTTGAATATTTTTCTTTGGCCTTTGAATATTTTTAAGGCAGCAGTAGATAGTTTCTTGTTAGGCAGGGAAATCAAAGGTTAACAGGGATAGAGATAGTAGGAACTGCTGATGCTGGAGAATCTGAGATAACAAGGTGTAGAGCTGGATGAACACAGCAGGCCAAGTAGCATCAGAGGAGCAGGAAAGCAGCAGTAGATAGTTTCTTGTTAGGCAGGGAAATCAAAGGTTAACAGGGATAGAGATAGTAGGAACTGCTGATGCTGGAGAATCTGAGATAACAAGGTGTAGAGCTGGATGAACACAGCAGGCCAAGCAGCATCAGAGGAGCAGGAAAGCTGACATTTCGGGCCTAGACCATTCTTCAGAAATGGGGGTGGGGAAGGGGGTTCTGAAATAGATAGGGAGAGAGGGGGAGGCGGATAGAAGATGGATAGAGGGGAAGATAGGTGAAGAGGAGACTGGTCAGAGGCAGGTATGGAGCCAGTAAAGGTGAGTGTAGGTGGGGAGTTAGGGAGGAGATAGCTCAGTCCAGGGAGGACGGACAGGTCAAGGGGGCGGAATGAGGTTAGTAGGTAAGAGATGGGGTTGGAGCTTGAGGAGGAAGGAGGGGATAGGTGAGAGGAGGTTAGGGAGGCGGAAACAGTCTGGGCTGGTTTGGGATGTGGTAGGGGGAGGGGAGATTTTGAAGCTTGTTAAGTCCACATTGATACCATTGGGCTGCAGGGTTCCCAAGCAAAATATATGAGTTGCTGTTCCTACAACCTTCGGGTGGCATTGTTGTGGTACTACAGGAGGCCCAGGATGGACATGTCGTCTGAGGAATGAGAGGGGGAGTTGAAATGGTTCACAACTGGGAAGTGGGGTTGTTTAGTGTGAACCGAGCATAGGTGTTCTGCAAAGCGGTCCCCAAGCCTCTGTTTGGTTTCCCCAATTTAGAGGAGGCCACAACTGGAACAGCGGATACAGTATACTACATTTGCAAATGTGCAGGTGAACATCTGCTTGATGTGGAAGGTCTTCTTGGGGGCTGAGATGGGGGTGAGGGGGGAGGTATAGGTGCAGGTGTAGCACTTCCTGCGGTTGCAGGGAAAAGTGCTGGGGGTGGTGGGGCTGGAGGGAAGTGTGGAGCAGACAAGGGAGTCACGAAGAGAGTGGTCCCTCCGGAAAGCAGATAAGGGTGGGGAGGGAAAAATGTCTTTGGTGATGGGATTGGATTGCAGATGGCGGAAGTGTCAGAGGATGATGCATTAGATCTGGAGGTTGGTGGAGTGGTATGTGAAGATGAGGGAGACTCTCCTTTGGCGGTTATGGCGGGGATGGGGTGTGAAGGATGAGTTGTGGGAAATGCGGGAGACATAATTGAGGGCTTTCTTGACCACTGAGTAGGGGAAATTGCGGTCCTTGAAAAACATGGACAGCTGAGATATATGGATGTGGAATGCCTCATCCTGGGAGCAGATGCGGCGAAGGCGAAGGAAGTGGGAATAGGGGATGGCATTTTTGCAGGAAGGTGGGTGGGAGGAGGTGTGTTCTCGGTAGCTGTGGGAGTCGGTGGGCTTGAAATGGATATCGGTTTCCAGGTGGTTGCCAGAGATGGAAATGGAGAAATCCAGTAAGGAGAGAGGTATCAGAGATGCTCCAGGTGAACTTAAGGTTGGGCTGGAAGGTGTTGGTGAAGTGGGTGAACTGTCTGAGCTCCTCATGGGTGCATGAGGCGGTGCTGATACAGTCATCAATGTAATGGAGGAAGAGGTGGGGTTTAGGGCCAGGGTAGCTACAGAAGAGGCATTGTTTCATGTAACCTACAAAGAGGCAGGAGGGTCCAGGCCTGACACGTCAGCTTTCCTGCTCTTCTGATGTTGCTTAGCCTGTTGTGTTCATCCAGCTCTAAACATTGTTAACAGGGGTAGCTGTGAATGTGAAATTCAAAACACAAACAAATCAGCCATCATCTAACTGAATGGTAGAGCAGGCTCAAGGGTTCAAACGGCCTACTTCTGTTCCTAAGATGGATTTTCCTATGTACATATAACTTTACAAAAATACATCTTTTGTGCTGATAACATTACAACATTCAGTACTATTGGCTGTTGTGCTCCTCCATCCTCAAGTGACAAACTTACACTACAATTTTCAGGGAAAATAATTACAACAGACTGCAGAGAGGTTTAGGAGCAGAGTGAGCAATGACTGATGTTTATCACCTTTAGTGTTGCCAGTTGCAGAAGCATAATGCTATTCAGCCCCTTGAGCCTCCTCTGCCAATCAACAGTATGGCTGCTCTGAGATATCTCATGCTTGTTTTTTGCCTTTCCCCATAATCCTTCTTCCTCCTACTGATCAAAGTTTTATCTGTCTCACCCTTAGATATACACAAGGGTCCTGCAAGCACATCTCTCTCTGGCAAGAGTTACAAAGACTCAGAACTTTCTTAGAGAACAAATTCCTCCTTATCTCATTCTCAAATTGATGCCCCTTTATGCTGAGATTATGCCCTCTGGTCCCAGACTCTCTGATGAGGGGAAACATCCTCTCAGCATTTACCCTATCAAGCTACTTAAGAATCCTATATGATTCAATGAGATCGCCTCTCATTCTTCTAAATGCCAATCAGTAGAGCTTCAAGACATTTAGCCTTTGCTCATATGACAAGCCCTCTGTATCGAGGATCATCCTAGTGAGCTTTCTCTGAACTGTCTCCATTGACATAATATCTTTCTTTAAAAAAAGAAACCAAAGCTGCCTACAGTATTCCAGATATGGTCGCACCAGTACCTTGTACAGTTGCAATGAGTCTTCCCTATTCTTATACTCCAACTCCCTTGAAATAAGGGTCAACATTCCATTAGCCTTCTCGATTACCTGCTGCATTTGTGTGCTAGCTTTCTGTATTTTGTGTGCAAGTGTCACTCAGAACCTTGGTATTGCAGCTTTCTGCAGTTTTTTTCCCCATTTAAATAATACTGTTCTTTTGATCTCCCTACCAAAATGAGCAACTTCACATTTCCCCACATTATACTCTGTTTGCCAATTTTTTGCCCACTTACATAACCTAACAATATCTCTCAGTGAAGTTCTTGCATCCTTGTCGCAATTTGCCTCTCTTACCTAGTTCTGGATTGTCTGGAAATTTGGGCTGCAGTCCATTTACTTCCTTCCTCCAAGTCATTAATGTATATTGAAAACAGCTGCAATCCCAGCACTGATCCCTGTGGAATACCACTGGTTATAGGCTGCCGGCCTAAAAAAACCCGTATCCCCACTCGCTGATTCCTGCTCGTTAGCCAATTTTCTGTCTAAGGCAATATAACTACCTCCAACCCAATGGGCTTTTATCATGACAACCTTTTGTGAGGTACATTGTTGATTGCCTTCTGGAAGTCGAAAAACAATACAGCTACTGGCTCACTTCTATCCGTTCTGGTTAAGACTTCTGAGAAAAACTCCAATAAATTAGTCAGATATGATTTTCTTTCATGAAGCCATGTTTGATCAGATTATGATGTTCCAAATGTTCTGCTATTACTTCCTTAGTAATTGATTCCAAAATTTTTCTAGCAATTGGTACTAGGTTAATTATTACCTCTTTTTTTACCTCCATCCCTTTTGAATAGGGATGTCACATTGGTGGTTTTCCAAACCTCCAGTACTTCTCCAGAATCCATGATTTTTGGAAAGTTACAGCCAATGCATCCATTATCCCTGTAGCTATTCTTTGAGGATTCTAAAATGCAAGCAATCAGGATCAGGGGACTTATCTGCTTTCATCCCCATTACTCTAATACTACTTCTCTAGTGATGGTGATGGTACTTAATTCCTCCCCCACATCTCCACATTCTTTTGTATTAATGGGATGTTTATAGTATCTTCCATGGTAAAGACTGATGTAAAATATTCGCGTAACTCCTCTGCCATTTCTTTGTTCCCATAACTAATGCCCCGATTCATTTTCTAAGAACATAGAAGATAATTATCGCATTAAACCAAAAGAAATTCAGAATGTTGTGCACTTATTCTGAATACTAACATTACTCTATCAGCTGCAAACAAACTTTGTTGCTGTGTCTGAATTGGTGGACTGTAAAACTGTAGAACAAGAAACAGTTACAACCTAATCTTACTACATTTCTGTTCAAGTGTGGGACAATACGGTAAGTTATGGTGAGGCAAGTAGGTTAATATGGAGCCTAACATCAAAGATTTGTGATTAATATATTAAATCCTTGCACAGAATGGACCTGCACTTTAAATGTAGACTGCTGTGCCGATACTGGGACCATGACTGGATTTTTGACAAGTAAAATTTTCAACATATTTCCTTTGTTTGCATGTTTTCTTACATTATTTTCTGACTATATAGATAAGTTGAGAATTTACACACAGCTGATCTGTCCTGATCCAAGCATCGAGTGCTTCTTTGGCTAGATGTCCCTGCAAACATCCTTCTGTTAAAATGGCAGGAGCACTTTGGAAAATACAATACTTATGTTGAGGAACCAACTAATTGAGAAAATTGCATGTAACCCTTATGAAACTGAATAGGTCTGATGATTTATATTGCAATGGGAATATAAATCTGTGATTGAGCTACCTCTCCTTCCCACGAAAGACCTTTCTCCATGTGATTCCATCAATAATTTTGTTCAAATGCTCAGCCTTCTTGCAGGAAAGCCCAGTGTCTAGACTTGGGACGAAGTTAGCATTTGAGTCCATAATTAAACAATGAAGCAATTGGGTTGGTGGCGTTTTCAAAATTCACTCTGACTCTATCAAGCATCAAATCATTATCCCCCAGTTGGAAATATTCACTGTTTTAATTTTGTATTGATTCGGATTACATTGCTATGGTATGAATGCTATGTTTTCTTGCTTGCATTTCCGCTGATCTGTTACACTTTAGGAATTCAAAGATATGTGTGTCTGAAATTATTTTTAACTCAACACTGCAAATTGAACAGCTGATGAATGTTTCAGGGCACCCCTGAGTCACCAATGGTGTTTTGGCTATAAGTGACAAGGAGAATAGAAGCAGGATCAATTTAGTAAATTAGAGATTGATACGAAAGCAACGTAATACTACAAATGCTGGAAATTTGAAATAATAAAATATTGGAGATACTCAGCAGGTTTGGCAGCTTCTACACAGAGGAAAATAAACTGGCCATTTTAGGTGCATTGACTTTTCGTCAGAACTGGAAAAGGTTAGCAATGTGACAGGTTTTTAGCAAGTGCAGAAGCAGAGTAAGAAAGGAGGAGAGAAATGAGCCAAGACAAAGTATTTTGACAGAGTAGAAAGCAGGACAGGTAAAATGAAAAAGGGTGATGGTGTAAGACAAAGAGGGTGAGAACAGGACAAGAAACATGGCAGGTCTAGAGTAAGTGTAAATGGCATCAGCAGATGATGTCCAAAACCAAAAATAGATTGGAATGGGATGGATAATAGGGCTTTTAATCTGCAATCACTGAACTGAAAGCTCAATCCAGAATGCTGGAAGTGTATAATCATGCCAGTCAGACTAGTCAGAGATGTCAGCGGTTATCTAATATGAGTTTGATCTCTCCAGACCGGGGGTGACTGCGCTGTGAACAACATGCAAACTAATAGGAATAAAGATATATCACTTATATTTTATAAGGGATCTTCAGGATCTTAGATGGTGAGAATGGAGGAAATACAAGGCCAGGTGTTGCATCTCTCATAGGGCATTCTTTTTCTTAGAATAAACTATTGACAATATCTAATACAAAGTGACTGTCCATGACTATCTCCCACCTTGCTTCCAGTTAGGTTCCACTCTATTTTCCCAATTTCTCCATCTCCATCATATCTATTCTGACATCATCAAGTTTCACACCAGGCCTTCCACCATGTCCAATCTGGTGAGAAGTCATTAACCAGAAATGTCTTTTTTTCCCCCCACTTTCAGACCAGAACAGCATTTCCAGCAATTTCAGCTTTTTAGCATCTGCAGTATTTTACTTCTGCTTTTAGGATTTTTGTTTCATTAATCACCATTGTGGGTAGGGCCTTCAAACATGTTGGGTCCACCTTTCACACATACTTTAATCTTTTCTCTTCTGTCTGCGAATGGGGATTCCCCTTGTTGTCACCTTCTGCCAAACCACTTTCTACATGCAACTGACTATCCACTACCACTTCCATCTGCTCCAGCATGATGCCATCAACAAATTCATCTGAACCTCCCTTTTCCTCCCTTAACAATAATCTGAAAGCACTGTGGCTTCCATGATATCTTAATCCACTCTTCAGTCACCCCCAACACCCTTCCTTTGCAACAGCACCTTACCATTCAAGTACACGTACCGTTTTACCTCATCCTTCCTCATTATTCAAGGACTCAAACACTCCTTGAAGGCAAAATAGCAATTTACATATATATCTTTCCATTCAGTATGCTGTATTCGTTGCTAATGATGTGGTCACTCCTGCATCAGGGGGACCAAACTCAACTTTGACAACCATTTTGAGGAATACCTCAGTTCAGTCTGCAAGCATGAGTAGGCATTTTACAGCCTTCTGGAATTACACATTCAGTTAAACAACTTTAGATTCTAACCTGTCTTTTTGTTTTTTAAATATGCTGATGGTTCTGTTAATGCTATTTATACCCATACTAAATCCATACTTTATTACTTTCCCTGTCCTATTGCTATACCTTTTGCTAAATAATCTTCCACCCTCTCACAGACCTTCCCTTTTGTTCTTTTCCCTTGCCTCCCCATCTTCTCTACCTGCTGAAAACCATAAACATCTGTAACTTTTTCAGTTCTGGTTAAAGGCTATAAATCAGAAATGTTAACTCTGTTCCATCTCCACAGGTTTTGAATATTTCCTGATCTTCTCTTAAATTGTTAATTTTATAATTAAAGTGAAACTTTGAAAGCTGAATATTCAGTGTTTTGCCAAGGTTCACTGGGGAGATGTGTAGAGGGTCCCTGGGAAGTTCTGGTGTTTAAAAAAAAACACACAAGGTCACTTGCCATCATCCTCTGGAACACAGCACTGGCATGCATTGTAAATGTGAGTCTATTATGGTGTGTGTTTCCAGAAAATTGTGGTCCCCTGTAACAGTCCTCACAAACTCATAGATGTTTACAGCACAGGAAGTTATTTGTATGGTAGCTTTTCGTTCAGTAGTTTTCTCCAAGCTTTTGCCAATACATCTTAGAAAGCGTCCTGAGCAGACTATGATAAGGGGGGAAGAAGTGTAAAGAGGGTAATTATTCTCTAATTATTTCACTCTCCCTGTAAGAAAGAGTCTGATATTCCATTTGATGACTTCACACAATGATATAACCAACAACTGCTAAAAGCAGCAGCAACAGGTTAAGGGGTGACCTTACCTAGGTTTAAAAAATCATGAAGAGTATAGATTAAGATGAATGGCAGGTGTCTTTTTCCTAGGGTTGGGATTTTCAAGGCTAGTGGGCAAAGTTTTAAGGTGAGAAGAGGAAGATTTAGAAAAGACATGACGCTAATTTTTGTTTTACACAGAGTGGTGCACATATAGAATGCACTGCTAGAGGAAATGGTGGATGTGGGTACAGTTACAATGTTTAAAAGATATTTAGATAAGTACGAGTAAGAAATGTTTGGAGAGATATGGGCCAAAATCAGGCAGGTTGCACTAATTTAGCTTGGGATTATGGTTGGAATGGACTGGTTGGGAGCTGAAGGATCTGTTTTGGTGCAGTATGATTCAATACAGATTCTAAGAAGATGATGTTACATTTTCAATTACTGCAGTCACATTAATACAAATTGTGACACCTCATTTTTATTATCACTTACTTCCATATGTTGTACAGTAAAGTCACAACAGACATTCTCTCAGAAGATCAGAACACAATGTCGTCTTGAGATGGTACTTCCCTATTGCAACATTGACAGTGGCCTATCGTTTGTGAAAAGCTGCATTTGAAAGCTGGAGCCGGCGAGATCCACTGATGGCTCCTAACCCAGTGTCACCCGTAAGTCTATTTATCCCTGTCCACTGCAATAGCAATGCCATCTCAAAGGTTATCAACAGCAGGTTGTGCGCAAACATTGCGCCCTCCGTTTCTGAGGTGACCTGCAGTAACCTTTCGTCCTTCCCCTTTTCACATTTCCAATGTTTCTTAAGTTGAATATAAACACACCTTAACCCACGCGACTCGCTTCTATCGATCGATGGGGAGAAACCTTCTTAATTCTGAAACTCCCGCGCTTCAAGCTGTTTCCAGAATCGACTCTCACTGACCAGGCCTACCGCTCAAAATCGAGATTAATGTTTGCACCGCAACGATCTTCCTAACTTAGCACAGAGGAACGAAACGCCAATGTTCATGGTCAAAATAAGCAGACCTTCCCTAGCCAAGTGTTAAGATGTTATTTGGACATCTATGCACCATAAAAACCTGTTAGACACCTGACCGGTTTGCTTGTGATTCCTCGCCCAGTCGCAGCACCCTCTCCCTTACCTTGGTGAGAGTTTCTGCCTGTTTCGGGCTCAGGTCTCCGACACGTCCGCTCATTGCAGCTTCTGCAGCTCATCTGACAACTGGTTTTCTGGTTAATGTTGCTACGCTCCGCCTCGTCCCGACACATGGCAGAGGCTCCGCTATACCATCCCTCCCTCCGCTGGTCTGACGTCTATGCCGGATATTACAATGTATCCACGAAAATCCCGGTTATAGGGAAAATGGGCTTTGTTCCAAAACATGAACGGTGCCATGTCATTTAAAAGAAGCTGATTTTAAAACTACAATTGTACCCTCTGGTGGTAAATCAAAGCTTCCCATTTTAAGGGTAGGCGACGTTCCAGTAGTATTATCGCTAGGCTATTAATTCAGACATCCAGCTAATATTCTGGGGATCACGGTTCGAATCTCGCCATGGTAGACGATGGAATTTGAACTCAATAATAATCTAGAACTAATGTCTGACGATAATCATGAAACCATTACTGATTGTCAGGAAAACCCCATCTGGTTCACCAATATCAGTCTTGGATGGAGTACAATTTTCCAACGGCTAAACGTCAGGAAGACTGAAAGCATTGTCTTCAGTATATGCCATTAATTCAGTACCTTTGTCACCAACCCTAAACCTCTTCCTGTTTTAGGATATGCAGCTGTCGGTATTGGATTGCAGTGGACAGTCAGAAGTCACATGACAGCTCGTTATAGTCCAACAGGTTTATTTGAAATCACAAGCTTTTGGAGCGACCTGGGCTGATAACAATCTAAATATTCTATTCACCATAACCCGAGGTTCTACATCCAAAAAGCTCTCCAACAAAAAAACTGTTTATTTTCACCATCATTACACTGCCTGCCTCACATCACCTCAGTCCAGCCACTTACTCCCACTGAAAATATCATCCTTGCCTTTTTCACCTCTAAGTTCAACTATTCAAATACCCTCCTATGTTATCTTCCCATATTTTCCACTTTCTTATGAAGTATAGGTAACCTAATGTTCCTGCGTTGTCCCACTCATCCATTTCCCAAAATAAGTAAACATATAAAATGAATATCTAAAAATATACAAAAACAGAAATTTCTGGAAAAGCTCAGTGGGTCTGGCATTTATGGGCAGAAATCAGTGTTTATCTTTCGGGTCAAGTGACCCTTCCTCAGAATTTGGGCCTCTGAGAATGGGTCACTCGATCCGAAATGTTAACTTTGATTTCTCTGCAGATGTTGCCAGCCCTGCAGAACTTTTCCAGCAATTTCTGTTTTTGTTTCTGATTTATTTCATTTTCAGAAAATCTAACTTAGCTCTATCCACTAATAACTAATACACAAAAAATTTGTTTCTTTGTGTGCTCCATTTCCATCTGGATCACATACTTGTACACCATATCCCAGCTAAGTGAGTTTTTGCAATCCTGTATCTTTCCCAGTGCACACAGAAGCTGACGTTTCGGGCCTAGACCCTTCATCTCTAGGCCCGAAACGTCAGCTTTTGTGCTCCTGAGATGCTGCTTGGCCTGCTGTGTTTATCCAGCTTCACACTTTGTTATCTTGGATTCTCCAGCATCTGCAGTTCCCATTATTTCTTTCCCAGTGCCCCTTTTGATACAAAGCATAAAGAGAGTGTGAAGAATCTTGCTCAGTTTGGACTAAGTGAGGACAATTTGTGATGTGCAGTCTGTGGCAGGAACTGAAGATGATGGCTTCAGTGTTTACAATGATGGCTGGAAGAAGTTGTGACTCATCTAAGATTCAACGCTGGAAGAGCAATTTGATAACACAGAAGATTGGAAGGGAAGATTATTTTTACAGCCGTACTATACATTACTGTTGTTGGAAAATTTGCATATTGAAGTTCATAATGTGAAAGTAATCTTTATTCATAAAATGATGCAGTAGAAACAAGTTGATACATTATACTGACAATAAAATTTACTTCAGATTATGTAATTCCTTTCAACATTAAAAAACACCTGTAAAATGATTTAGTTTCCATTTAATTACCATTAAAATACAAATGAAAGCATGTAATTTAAGAATAGTCTGTAGTTTTAGAAACATGCATAAATTAGATTACTTGCCTGATTTGAAGCTGAGATGTTACTATTTTGCAATAGATAAATGCAAACTTACATGGGTAAGCGAGACACAGGCCGATTTTTAAGAAGTTGAACTTTATTAGCAGTACCACTGAAACATTCATTTTGTGATCAAAACTTAAATGAAACCAGAATTATTGTAGTATTAAAATCACATACGATAACAAATAATTGAGAATACATTTTTAAATGCAAAAGCATAACTGAAATTAATTTTTTCAAGTTTGTACAAAAGTACTGTGAGGAGTTCCGTTTAGTGGGAACAAATTGGAATAGGTTTCCTATTTTGGATTCCATGCTTTCATCAGGTTATGTTTGCACCAATTGTGCGTTTATCTAGAACCAACCCATTGAAAACGCGAATAACGATGATGATCAATACAAAGGTACACAGACTGGTTTAAAAGAACATTCTGGTAATTCGATCGCTCTTCGTCATTATCGATTACGCTAAGGCTGTTTTTATTTGGACTTGCAGAACTCGGAGCTAGAACGAATTCAACAAAAACGCAATAACTATTCGGCTTTTACTAGATGAATCGGTATTTATTGACCAGCCAAAGAGGACAACGAGAATTTATTACAACAAAAAAGTAGTTTCAGATGTCATGTCCCATAGAGCTGCGAAGTTATTCTCTCACTTAAAACATAGTGGCTTCAAGTATTTTGTCACCTTACGCAATGGTTATTCTATTTTTAAAAATTGCGGTCTTCAACTTGGGTTCTGTTGATATTATTTCTTCCTCACAAAGATATAGATGAAGATAAATTTAGGTGAAAGCAACTATATTAACTGCACACTCAAAGACCACGCTCTCCTGTAATTGAGCAGACTTGCCTGGGGAATCTTCAAATCCGATCAGTAAATTCAAACGGGACAGAACCGTATTCATCAGATGCAACGCTAAGGTTTGACAAGGAAATATGAACACTTAAGGTGGAACGATAATTTTTCAAAACGCCGTTCTCACCATACAAAGCGCAAGCTCCGCCCGGGACACTAGGCCTAACCCGGTTACCTCGGTAACGCGCGAGAATGACCCAGTGACCCGGAAGGAGTCCCTGCTGATGGACAGGCGCAGCGGGGGAGGACGGGCTGAAGATGGTGGCATTAGCGGCTAGTTGGCAGCGTTTTGGTTTTTACTCCCTCTTGGCCGGCTATTTCTTCCGCTGGTGTGCGGTGGCAGCCGAGAAGGTGGCGTCGGTGGATGTTTTTCTTATGGATTCTCGAACGGGTTGGTCCGCAGAGTTCGGCTTCAAGTCGGGCAGCAGCTACCGGCTGCAGGGTACCGTGTTGGCGCTTGGCAGCGGGTCTGACAGCCCCAGCCAAGGTAACCAGGGTCTGCGCGCCTTTCCAAAACATAACCAGGACAGCTTAGAAGGAAGCTTAATATTAGTAAGTGCTGCATTGCGTCCGTCTGTGGATGCATAAAACACTTATCTTCAATGCGTTAATCTTTCTGCACAATCTACAGCAACCGTCCCCACCCCGTGAATTTGCACAAAGATACTTAAATGCAAAATAACCCCGAAGGCACAATGAGATGTATTTACAAGTGATATGACCGAGTTTGTACGTTTTCATTCGGGTCCGCTCCTCAAAGCGCAGCTCTTGCAAATGTCTGAGAAATGCTCATTGTTTACATTTTTTTTCCAGTTGTAGTGTTCATTTGCAACACGTTGTGTTACTTTAGTCGTGTAACGAGCAGTTGTTGTAAATGATTTTTTTTAAGGAGTGATTTATGGTCAGCCAATCACTTATTGACAGTTCAAATTTCTTTTACCTTGCATAAATAGTAATTTGATAGTTTGGTCCAATATTATTAGATATTGGGTGATTAAAAGTGTGTTTCAAGAATTGATAGGAGAAATCGGCCAGTAGAGTATTGTACCTTTGGTATGGATTTTCATCCAAAAAGGGCTAATTTTGTCTTTAATAGCTAGTTACTGCGTCGTATCTTTAATATTAAAGGCTTTTGTTACAATTCCCAAAGAGACTGATAACTTCTTAATTGGAAGTTTTGTTTTTGTTTTAATAGCTGAAAATATATCAAAGCAAGATTTTTGCTAGACTGTTAATCCAGAGGCCCGGATAATATTCTGGAGACTTGTGTTCGAATCCTGCCACAGCAGATAGTGGATAACGAAGTGTGGAGCTGGATGAACACAGCAGGCCAAGCAACATCTTAGGAGCACAAAAGCTGACGTTTTGGGCCTAGACCCTTCATCAGAAAAGGGGGAGGGGGTGAGGGTTCTGAGATAAATAGGGAGAGAGGGGGAGGCGAATTGAAGGTGGATAGAGGAGAAGATAGGTGGAGAGGAGACCGACAAGTTAAATGGTGGGGAGGAATTTGCATTCCATGAAATATCTAGAATTAAAAATCTAATGATGACCATGAATCCATTGTGGATTGTCAGAGAAACCCATCTGGTTCACTAATGTCCTTTAAATGGGTGGCACAGTGGTTAGCACTGCTGCCTCACAGCCAGGAACCTGGGTTCAATTCCACCCTCTGGCGATTATCTGTGTGGGGTTTGCGCAGTTTGTCCTTGTCTGCATGGGTTGCTTCCCACAGAGCAAAGATGTGCAAGCTAGGTGGTTTGGCCACACTATATTGTCCATAGTGTTCAGGGATGTGTAGATTAGGTATGTTGTAGAGGGATGGGTCTGGGTGGGATGCTCTGAGGGTTGGTGTGGACTTGTTGGACCAGGGGATTGGTTTCCACACTGTAGGGATTCTATGATTCTATCATTTATGACTTTTATGCAACAAAATACTTCAAACACTGTTGTCTAAATTTTGTCTTTGGAGGCAATCTATGCTTCAAAACCACAAACCAAATATCCCTTTTTTAACAAAACCAAAAGCACATCAATGCTATATTTCTCACTAATCTTTGTTATCATCCAATTTTGCTTATGTTCCACCCCACCCCAGAGTGACTTTATTTTACAGAATCTTTAATTCACTTTATTAGGATCAAACCAGAGGTATGCCATAGTGCTTTAGTTTTACTGCAGTGTTCTAGCTGATCTCTAAAGTACAAAATTTCATGTGGGTCCTTGCATTCAATTTTGGATTAAATTCCCCATTTATTTATGCAGCCCCGCAACTGAGGATTTCTCAGCTCAGACCAAGGTTTTGCTATATTCTAGCTGGGGAATTTAAACATCTGGAACATCCCTGGTTCATAATGTATTTTTTTGCTGTCTGATCTTCTGTACTGCCGTTGTGCTCACAGACGATTCTTGGCTTCTGTCATTTCCTTTCTCTCTGTTTTATCCAGGCTGACAGCCTTCATTACCTTTTGTTGAGGACCACTGTAGTATTTCCTCAAGCAAAGAAACTGTTCCAACTCAACTTAATCTTTTATGAATCCAACTTTTATATCTGCTCCCAAACACATTCAGGTGATTGCATTCCAGATCATTACCACATGCCGCAAAATAAGTTTTCTTCCATGTTGGCTTTGATATTTTTACTAAGCAATGTATAGTGTCTGTTCCTTGACCCACCATCAGGAGCAGTTCCTATCCAGTCTGTGTAGATTTACAATTTTAAACATCTCTCCCAATTCTTATTTCAACCATACATCTCACATATGGCATGGACTTACAGAACATGTATATCTTCTTTCTTATGTCATATGTTTATATTGAAAAACTTGATGGTCAACGAAAATCTCCTGTAAAATTGCAAACATTTGACTGTCCAAAAAGAACAATGAATGTTACTCACATGGTTTCTGATAACATTTTCATCCACTTTAGCTGGTTAGTAACTGAAAGTTCTAGGGAGCTGTTATCTAATGTTCAGTAAGAAAAATCTTAACTTTGTATCAATATCTTAAGTGTGCTTGCAGCATGGGAACAATACCTCTTCCAATTCTGCTGTAAGTAAGCATTCAGCTTTGTTATGGATTGCATGTGTCATATTATAGATGGTCAATTGAGTAATATCTGTCTTTCTGTTGATCTGATGGATGCTCCTTACCTATCAGTAGATAATCAATTAATTTACTATTTAGAATAAATACGCAACCAAATTAAAGGGTTGTAAGTAAAAGTCATCTGAATGGTAGAACAGTTGAGTGACAAAGTAACTTGTATTCCCTCAAAGTATGTGAGCACAGAATTCTGAAGACTTTTCCTGGAAGACACACGCAGGGACTGATGCTTTTACTTTATGCTTTAAGATGGTTATTTATATGTAATAGGTTAATGAAGCACAGTTAAAATTAGGTGACAAAAAATTATGGTTACATATTATTTTTAAGGTTATAGATGAACAGTTCGACATCCGGCCAGATACTGGAGAGAAATGGATCGGTGTTGTGCCTGTTGATGAAGACCAAGTTGAAGGTAAAGGGAACAACAAGCAGGAATCATTTGCTGCAGCTGTTGTTAGTAAGGCAAGTAATAGAATATGCTTCAAATTTGAAAAATACACTAATCTGAAATGCACAGATTTAGTAAACTCGTCATTCATGTAGTAGTGTGGTGCTTGCTTATTGCTAATCTCTCTAACCAGCACTCAATGCTATTATCTTCTCTTTTAAGATTATCTTTAAGTTCTCCTTGTGTTCTGAATAACCTTTGAATAACACTGCTTATTTCAGAGATATTAATTATATCAGAGAATGAGTATATGAATTAGGAGCAGGACTGGACCATTTGACCTTGTAAGTCTGCTTCACCATTCAGTAAGATAATGGCTGATCTGGGTTGTTGCCTCAACTCCACCTTCCTGCCTATCTTTGACTTCGTCTTCAAGAATCTTTTCTACTTCTGTCTCAAAAATATTTAATAAATCTGTTCCCACCACTCTCTGAAGAGGTTCAATATAAATGTACTTTTCGAGGTAATATAAGCTGCCTTTTATTATGTGCATTTTATTTAAATATTTGGTAAATAACTCTTGGAAGCATGTACGCAATCATAGAATGAAAGCTAATCCAAGTTAATGATTCCCTTCGTGTTTATACTGATATTCACTTTAAAAAGGCAAAGCCTGCATCAGTTTAGATGATAACATACCGTTTAGTTATATTGCTGATGTTTTGAGACATTTTAAGTCATGTATGTGAATTTACTTACCATGACTGCAAATTTAATTGAACAGTTCTGTGGCAATTTTATAACCAAACATCTTGATTTTAGGTGAAACTAAATGAATGGAGTTAAAGCTGCTAACAGGAGTCTGCTGGTGTGAGACCTTTTGAGTATTTATCTATTTAAATGAGTCAGTCATCAGTAAGTTTTTTTCCATATGTTGCTTTTCCACTGTATTTATTCCCGTTACCTATTAACAAGTCACCATCAGTTCTGAAATATAAACAGACATTTTCCCATCCACCATCAGTTCTGAAAATATAAACTGACATTTGCCCAGCCACAATCAGTTCTGAAACTGTCTCTGAGTCTTCCCTTCCCTGCCTTGACATTTCTGGGGATAGACTGGCCAATAATATCCTCTACAAACCCAATAACTCCCACAGCTGCCTGGACTACACATCCTCACACCCCACTTCCCATTAAGACTCCATCCAATTCTCTCAGTTCCTCCGCCTCTGTGGTATATGTTCACATGAGGCCAGTTTCGACAAGGGAGCCTCCGAAATGTCTACCTTCTTCCTTAACCGAGGATTCCCCCACACCGTTGTCGACAGGGCCCTCAACCAGGTTCAACCCATCTCCCGCACTTCCGCTCACGCCCCTTCTTTTTCGTCCCACAACAGCGATAGGGTTCCCCTTGTCCTTACCTATCATCCCACCAGCATTCACATCCAGAAGATCATCAGACATCATTTCCACCACCACCAGACACACATTTCCCTCTCCACCCTTGACTACCTTCTGCAGGGACTGTTCCCTCCCGGGCACCCTGTTCCACACTTCCTTCACCCCAACGTGGCCCCCACAGCCCTAAGACACCTTCCCCTGTAACCGACAAAGGTGCAACACCTGCCCATTTATTTCCTCCCTCCCCAATATCCAAGGGCCCAAACATACCTTCCAGCAACAGTTCACCTGCACTTCCCAGAATCTAGTCTACTGCATTCGCTGCTCATAATGTGGTCTCCTCTACATTAGGGAAACAAAGCGTAGACTGGATGACGGCTTCGCAGAACATTTATATTCTTCTCGCCGAAAAGACCCTGAATTACCTCAGATAGTAGGAACTGCTGATGCTGGAGTCTGAGATAACAAGGCATAGAGCTGGATGAACACAGCAGGCCAGGCGGCAGCAGAGAAGTAGGAAAGCTAATATTTCAGGTCTGGATCCTTCTTCAGAAAGGTCCACCTGAAAAAGGGTCCAGACCCGAAATGTCAGCTTTCCTACTCCTCTGATGCTGTCTGGCCTGCTGTGTTAATCCAGCTCAACACCTTGTTATCTCTGAACTAACTGTTGCCTGCCACTTTAATGCACCACTCTGTTCCCTGGCCAACGTCTCTGTCTCTGGCTTGCTGCAGTGTTCCAGTGAAGCTCAACGCAAGCTGGAAGAACAACACCCCACTTTCCCCTTGGGACCCTGTGGGCCTCCAGACTCAATATCGAGTGCAATAATATTAGGGCCTAAACTCTCCTATGTCCCAGCCCCCTACCCCACACACCAGGCCTTGTTACCACATAGCTTGTCATCACACACTACCCGTTGTTAGTCACTAATAGCCCCCCATTAACAACTATTCACCCTCTCAGCCTGATCGTTAGCAACTTCTTTGTCTGTCCAACTGCTCTTCTCTTCAGCCTCTATCCTATTGTTTACTCCCTACCCCATCCCCGTCCCCTTTTTTTCTACATATAAACTGGCGTTTTCCCAGCCACCATCAGTTCTCAAGCAGGGTCACCAGATCCAAAATGTTAACTCTGTTTTTACCTTCACTGATGCTGCCAGGCCTGCTGACCTTTTCCAGCAACTTTGTTTTTGCTCCTGGTGTATGTCCCATTTGACGTGGAAGAATTGAAACTGGACTCTGTGCTATGTCATACATCCAAAGTTCTTGCTCTGTAGCTGTGCAGTTGTTTATATTTAAATTATTTTTGAACATTTTTAAATGGAACAACATTCAGTAATTCCTGCTGGGGAAGTATTACTGAAGTTCAAAGTTACGATTTATCCCATTCCTCTGGAAAGAAAGCTGTATTTGTGTTCATGAGACTCTTTTATTCCTTTGAATGGTGTAGATGCAATCCTTGTTTTCCTCGTGCATTTAAAGTTATATAATTCAATAAATCTGCAGTTCACAATTGCATTTCACAAAAGGACATTTAACCTCATCTTGGAAAGGTTTTTGAGCCGAGATAATGGGAACTGCAGATGCTGGAGAATCCAAGATAACAAAGTGTGAGGCTGGATGTACACAGCAGGCCAAGGAGCATCTTAGGAGCACAAAAACTGACGTTTTGCGCCTAGACCCTTCATCAGAAAAGGGGGATAGGGAGAGGATTCTGAATTTTGGGAACCCTGCAGCCCAATGGTATCAATGTGGATTTCACCAGCTTCAAAATCTCCCCTCCCCCTACAGCATCCCAAAACCAGCCCAGCTCGTCCCTGCTTGCCTAACCTGTTCTTCCTTTCACCTATCCCCTCCTCCCACCTCAAGCCGCACGTCCATTTCCTACCTACTAACTTCATCCTGCCCCCTTGACCTGTCTGTCCTCCCTGGACTGACCTATCCCCTCCCTACCTCCCCACCCATACTCTCCTCTCCACCTGTCTTCTTCTCTATCCATCTTCAGTCCGCCTCCCCCTCTCTACCTATTTATTTCAGAATCCTCTTCCCATCCCCCTTTTCTGATGAAGGGTCTAGGCCCGAAATGTCAGCTTTTGTGCTCCTAAGATGCTGCTTGGCTTGCTGTGTTCTTCCAGCCCCACGCTTTGTTAGCAAGGATTTTGAGCTGAGTCGTTTTGTGTTTGGAAGGAAGATATTTGCAGCAGCATTTATATTGACAGCTGAATTATGTTTTCATGGATCGGATTTGATTCTTAGAATTTTTATTATAACTTGTTTGAAAACTGTATATTTGTTTCACTGGGTTTCATGTAAATTTTGCAAAAATTATTTTCAGCTGAAGTTACAGTTATAATTAAATTATCTTACAACAGGAACAGAAATCACACTAACAGAAGATCTGATACAAAAGAAACAAATTTAAGGAAAGATAACCATTTTTAAAACAAAGGAGAATGTATTCATGTCCTTGTAGCAGGCATGTCATCTTAGCTCATTGCTGGTACAGAAATAGCACTATTGCTGCTTATCCCCACACTGGATAGAGTTGTTCAATCTAGTTGACTGTGTTCCTGATGGATTCATCAAGTGACTTGCAACTTGTGGTGAAGTCAAGTAACATTTCTAACCGTATCCCCTAACTCCAATATGTTTATTTGAGCTTTTATTTCTTAATTATAATGTAATACAATTATCTGTTACTGTCCATGTGATTTTTCTGCTGGGTTGGTTGTAACAGCGCCCAAGTGATTAACACGTAATTTCTAAAGATTGTAGAGCACTGCTGGTGGATTAATGATCCTAACTTTGTGACCTGACCCAATTTCATAAATAACAATTCACTTCCAAGTTGTATTTGTTATTGATGACTTCTCAGAAGTGACAATGTTGAATTGAATGTACTGTATGTTACTTTTAAGCTTACTGTTCAGAAATAATAGAACTAGGGATCTATTGATATTTTTGTACTTAAATTATATCCTTTAATTTAAAATATGACCAGCAAAAGTCACAGTAAAAATTGTGGCTTCTAATTTAGTAATAGACTTCATAGGGTAAATCTTAGATTTACAGCAAAGTATAAACTGCTGATTGTCTTTATGTTTAGACATATTTACCACCAAAATTGCTATCTGACCTCCAAATAAGAGATGCTTTTATTTTTACAGATGAAAAGAGCACTTGTTCTGGGAGCGTCTGCCCTTTTGATTCTAGTTTTAAATCAGAATGCCTTCACTGAGGTAATTCAAATGCAAACATTTATTTTGTACGGGAGTAAAATAGTATACATCATCATCAGCATCTATTCAGAATTAATTAAATATTTATGCTGACCCTTTGTTAAGTTTATTGTTATTTAGGTTTCAAATTTCAGTTTATTCTAGGACTTCTGACAAAATACTGCAACTGTTCATGGCTTACCCAAGCCAATCAATCGTTGAAAGTACCAGTAGCTGAAATTTTTTTTCAAAACTTTCGGTAATTGTGAAATGTGAATTGTTTTACCATATTCACTCTTCCTTCTTCAGCGAAATATTTATTTTTAAATTGTTTTTTTCTAAGCATTTCATAATTTAACAATGAATCTTTATTTTAGTGAAAGGATTATTACTTGTATTTTTTTCAAAGATGGACATTTCCCAAGTGCTTTCTAAACCAGTTGTCATAATGCAGAGCTCTGAAAATGTAACCAAGCTTCTCGGAGCCCTGTTAAGGTAAGAGAGCACGTAATTGTGTTTGTTTTTATTTAATGTGCTTTGATTCAGCTGTCATTGATTATGGACCATGGAAGGTATTATGTAATATTTTGATATGAAATATGTGTGCTAAAATCTATTTTCACTTTAATTAAACCATGAACACTCTGTAGGACTTCACTTTTTGTTTTAGGGTTAATAATTCACCAATTGGAAGTAGTGTATGTCTTACCCCTAGGCCCAAAGCGTCAGCCTTCCTCCTCCTCCTGCTGCTTGACCTGCTGTGTACATCCAGCTCTACACCTTGTTATCTCTATTTCTTACCACAGTATCTTTTTTTCCCTGCAGTTCTTCTTGTAAAATTAACAAATACTGTGCTTTTTATGCTGCATTTACTGCCACTGCAACTGCTGGGGATGTGCTCACTGCCCTTGCAGTAGCAGCATCTGTGAGTTCACTTCAAATGATACAGTAGATAATTGCTTGTATCAAAGAATAGGAGCAATTAAAAGCTTTGATTTTCAAATGCTTTCAAATCATATAGGTTAAAATCCTGAGATCAGGATATTCACACAGCCCACTGTCAACACTTATCCATCCCCCTCTTTACCCTTTACTGTTTCCTGCTTGCTTACTGCCCTGATCAATTACTTTTTTATACCCTGAGCAGTGAATAGAATGCTAAATGGGGCAAGAATCAGAATGGCATAGCAGGTGGAGTTCGAATACAAATGTAATCTGAACATTCCTTTTGTTACAATGTTGTTATTTTCCACGATTTCTCTTTACAGATTTCCTGTGCACTTACCATCTCTGGCTTTGAGGGTGCTGTATTAGTGCCCAGGCCTTGCTAAGCCCGTCTAGGAGGTGAATGAGATTAGCTCACGTAATAATAAAATGTGAGGCTGGATGAACACAGCAGGCCAAGCAGCATCTCAGGAGCACAAAAGCTGACGTTTCGGGCCTAGACCCTTCATCAGAGAGGGGGATGGGGGGAGGGATCTGGAATAAATAGGGAGAGAGGGGGAGGCGGACCGAAGATGGAGAGTAAAGAAGATAGGTGGAGAGAGTGTAGGTGGGGAGGTAGGGAGGGGATAGGTCAGTCCAGGGAAGACGGACAGGTCAAGGAGGTGGGATGAGGTTAGTAGGTAGCTAGGGGTGCGGCTTGGGGTGGGAGGAAGGGATGGGTGAGAGGAAGAACCGGTTAGGGAGGCAGAGACAGGTTGGACTGGTTTTGGGATGCAGTGGGTGGGGGGGAAGAGCTGGGCTGGTTGTGTGGTGCAGTGGGGGGAGGGGATGAACTGGGCTGGTTTAGGGATGCAGTAGGGGAAGGGGAGATTTTGAAACTGGTGAAGTCCACATTGATACCATATGGCTGCAGGGTTCCCAGGCAGAATATGAGTTGCTGTTCCTGCAACCTTCGGGTGGCATCATTGTGGCAGTGCAGGAGGCCCATGATGGACATGTCATCTGGAGAATGGGAGGGGGAGTGGAAATGGTTTGCGACTGGGAGGTGCAGTTGTTTGTTGCGAACTGAGCGGAGGTGTTCTGCAAAGCGGTCCCCAAGCCTCCGCTTGGTTTCCCCAATGTAGAGGAAGCCGCACCGGGTACAGTGGATGCAGTATACCACATTGGCAGATGTGCAGGTGAACCTCTGCTTAATGTGGAATGTCATCTTGGGGCCTGGGATAGGGGTGAGGGAGGAGGTGTGGGGACAAGTGTAGCATTTCCTGCGGTTGCAGGGGAAGGTGCCGGGTGTGGTGGGGTTGGAGGGCAGTGTGGAGCGAACAAGGGAGTCACGGAGAGAGTGGTCTCTCCGGAAAGCAGACAGGGGAGGGGATGGAAAACTGTCTTGGGTGGTGGGGTCGGATTGTAAATGGCGGAAGTGTCGGAGGATAATGCGTTGCTACACTTGTCCCCACACCTCCTCCCTCACCCCCATCCCAGGCCCCAAGATGACATTCCACATTAAGCAGAGGTTCACCTGCACATCTGCCAATGTGGTATACTGCATCCACTGTACCCGGTGCGGCTTCCTCTACATTGGGGAAACCAAGCGGAGGCTTGGGGACCGCTTTGCAGAACACCTCCGCTCAGTTCGCAACAAACAACTGCACCTCCCAGTCGCAAACCATTTCCACTCCCCCTCCCATTCTCTTGATGACATGTCCATCATGGGCCTCCTGCACTGCCACAATGATGCCACCCGAAGGTTGCAGGAACAGCAACTCATATTCCGCCTGGGAACCCTGCAGCCATATGGTATCAATGTGGACTTCACCAGTTTCAAAATCTCCCCTTCCCCTACTGCATCCCTAAACCAGCCCAGTTCATCCCCTCCCCCCACTGCACCACACAACCAGCCCAGCTCTTCCCCCCCCACCCACTGCATCCCAAAACCAGTCCAACCTGTCTCTGCCTCCCTAACCGGTTCTTCCTCTCACCCATCCCTTCCTCCCACCCCAAGCCGCACCCCTAGCTACCTACTAACCTCATCCCACCTCCTTGACCTGTCCGTCTTCCCTGGACTGACATATCCCCTCCCTACCTCCCCACCTACACTCTCTCCACCTATCTTCTTTACTCTCCATCTTCGGTCCGCCTCCCCCTCTCTCCCTATTTATTCCAGTTCCCTCCCCCCATCCCCCTCTCTGATGAAGGGTCTAGGCCCGAAACGTCAGCTTTTGTGCTCCTGAGATGCTGCTTGGCCTGCTGTGTTCATCCAGCCTCACATTTTATTATCTTGGAATCTCCAGCATCTGCAGTTCCCATTATCTCTTAGCTCACGTAATGTTGGTTTTGCTTTGAGGATGTGCTTGCCTACTGTTCTGTATCTCACAGGAAATTGCCTTGTGAAGACTGAAAAGTCTCCTCCTATGAGACAGCAAGGCACTGCTGCTTCAAAAAGACTCAGAATTTTGCCTCTTTTTGTTTTAAAGATTTTTTAGTTACTTCTCATAAATTTGTGATGTAATTGTGCTAGATAATGGTGCCAAAACCTCCACTGTTGAAAAAGTATTGCTGGTGTTTCATAGCTCACAGAATCCTTACAGTGTGGAAACAGGCCCTTAGGCCCAACAAGTTCTCACTCACTCTCAGAGCATCCACTCAAACCCATCCCCCGATAATCCACCTAATCTACATGTCCCTGAACACCATGGACAATTTAGCATGGCCAATCCACCTAGCCTGCATGTCTTTGGACTGTGGGAGGAAACCAGAGCACCTGGAGCAAACTCACGCAGACACGGGAGAATGTGCAAATTCCACGCAGACAGACACCCGAGGGTAGAATTGAACCCAGGTCCCTGGCACTCTGAGGCAGCAGTGCTAGCCACTGTGCCGCCCCAAAAGATATGTCTTTTGAGCCAGAATTCAGAGCCTGTAGGGAATTATTAATTTAAGTGGATTTTTGACACATTCTCATATTCCTAAAATCTAACATTCAAATTTAAAGCTATGTAAATCGTAAAGTACAATTCACAAAGGAATAGAAAGAATTTAAATTTACATACCATCTTATTAAATCTCTCATGAATGTTCAAAGTACGTCAGGCTGAATTTCTTTGAAATGCAGTCTTATTTAAACTTGCACGCATCAGTTCTCTAGATAAATGCTTAATGTTTTAAAGCTGGACGTACATTATTCTCTGCAATTCTGCACTTTGCCAGTTCAGTTCTTTAATGGAGTATTGGACAAGGCCTACCAGTGGCTTCTGTGCTACCACTGTTCTTTATTGATGCTGTAGCTATCTTAGAAGATCAAAAGGAAGGCTGATAATGTTTACGTACCATTGCTTGGTTACAATCTCTTTAAATTTTACTTTAACGTAGATTGAAAATCTTGGGCGTGCTAAGAATGACTTTTCATTGAATTTCTTTTCAATTGCAGTGGTCTTCGTGCATCTGCTAAAATAACTTTTAAAAGTATAATTCAAGACAATCTGGTATGTCAAATTTTATATTATTTTTAAATGTTGAAAGTGTGCAGGGCAAGTTCTGTATAATAAAATGCATGGATGAGTTTGACGCCAGCCAAATGGTTGGTAAAATCATTTGATAGGTCACATCCTCAGTTGTAGCTTGTAAAGTATCCAGAATTCACATTCAGATTTTAAGGCCAGTACGACGCCAAAGATGCCTTAAATGTGGACAAAGTAGTAAATAACTCAGTTTGAGAGACAGTACCAAGGATATTGACTTGATGACACTTTTTTGTCCAAATTTTTAAAGATCTTTTTACAGACATTTATTCTCTCTCTGTTCTGAATGTGTTATTCTTAACCATGGGATGTTTTTGTTTTAGTTATTTGTGTAATATTTGATGCTGACCTTCAGAAGGCTATACAGCTCATTGTGATGGAGGCTTGTTCTTTGTTGCCCTATAATCCATCTATGCAAATTTTCAGTGCTTACTGTAAAATAAAGAATAACTTGAGGCAATTGTCTCCTCTGTAACCCAGGAATACTAAGGTAAATTGTTATACTGTCCTACCTGAGACCAGCCAACTCAGCACAAATTAGAGACCGAACTTGTTAATCTATGTATTTAACTACTCTGAGTGAACTTGTTCAGCCATTAAACAAGCAGTTGGTGTGTAGAAATGATGAGTAAAATGAAGTGATAATTTCACCACACAGGTCTTTTGGCAATCTTGTAAAGTATTTTTTTAAAAGTAAATAACACAATTTGATGCTTTACAAATTTATGTTAATACAATGTAGTGATGATTTATTATTATCCACCTTTTGGTGTTTGAGATTGTTTTGTAATCAAGTGGTTTGGCCTGTTTACTTGGCTGATTAATATCGTACCATACAACTGGAACTGAAAAAGGATCATTACACGTGAGATAAAAAGTTTGGTCGGGTTTTTGTCTTAAATTTTCCCAATGCAAATGTTATGATCTGGGAGGGTTTATCAGAAATTTATGAGAGCTGTGAATTAGAATCGCATCTTTATTGTTAATATATATTCCTTCTGCCTTGGAACTACCAAAAACAAAAATAAGCTATCCCAGTTATTGCTTGGCAAAGTGAAAAGTGGAGGTTTAACAGCTCAAATAGAGGCTGTTTGAACCTAAGACTGGCAGATGATATGAAATAGCGTGTCCATTTAGCTTTTTGCAGTAGGCAAGATACTGATCATACCCAATCAGCAAGTTAACTTGCAAAGCTAAAATACAGTATCCAACATCACGTGTGATTCCCCAATTGGATAATATCTCTTAAGTAATCCTGAGTGTGCTAAGAATTTTTTTTGGTTCTCACATTTGTTCATGGGATGTGGGTGTTGTTAATCCAGGGGGCATTTATTGTTCATCCCTAATTGCACAAAGAGCAGTAGGGAGTCAACTGCGTTCTGTTTGGTTTGGCATCACATGTAAGCAATACCAGGTAAGCATGGCAGCTTCTTTCCCTAAAGGACATTAGTGAACCACATGGGTTTTTCTGATGGTTGACCATTATTTCATGATCATCAATAGACTGTTAATTGCAAGATATTTATTGAATTCAAATTCCACAATCTGCAATGGAGGATTCAAACCTGATGCCCAGAACATGACCTGGGTCTCTGGATTAATAATCTAGTGAAAATATCAGTAAATTATGTTGACTGACAGATTGATTTTGTCAGTCAGGATTGTGGTGTGCCATTCATGTATGAAATGCAAACTGCATGTGTCCATACCCAGGGCTGTGTTCTTTGCAGACAGAAAAACATGTACACACATTGCACCAGTTTCAACTTAACAAAGATGTAACGACCATTCTCTGGTTCATTGGTCAAGCAACTGCCTTGACCAATCAGAGTTAACCCACCTAGTCTAAATATAAACAAAGCTATTAGCTATCAGTCATCATCTAATTGGTGCATTCTCCATGACAATGCGCCTACCTATGGGAGTCCCCTTGCCAACTAATCAGCACACTATAAAATGTTGCTTCCCAATTATATTAATATTCTTGCAAATGTCTGAATGAGGGCAAACCAAAAAGTGTTTATTTTAGCAATATTCAGGTTCTTTATTACTGAACAACAATTTAAATCCAAATAATGAAAGATAACATTGTTCACCAGATTACTCAATAAGCCCTACTTGAAACCTTATAAAATCAGCAATGTTATGAAACATTTTCTATTATGTTTTGATATCAGGGAGTAACATTAACACTGTGGTCAACCTGTGGACGCTCACGAGGTGGGCTGTATGGAGAATGGCAAGGGGTGATTTGTACAGGAGAGAACAGCTCACAAGTTCAGGTATCTAATTGTAATTAACAGCCTTTCAGTTCCACTCTGATTTTTCGTCTTCTCATACAACCCACTCCCTTCTCGTAAAAGGAACAGAAAGTCAGAGTTGGAGACAGTAAGGATTGCAGATGCTGGAAGCTAGAGTCAGGAAATGTGGAGCTGGAAAAACCAGTCAGACAACATCCAAGGAGCAAGAAATTCAGTGCTTTTGGCCAAAACCTTTTGTCAAGACTGGGGAGGGGATTCCAGAAATAAATCGAGAGAGGGATGTGGTGTTGGCGGGTGGGAGGGTTGGTGTGATGGCGATCAGTGGATGCAGGTAGAGGGTTATTGTGGTTGGTCAGTGAGAATGGTGGAATGGATAGGTGAATCAGAAGATGGACAGGTTGGAGGAGGAGAGATTTTGAAGCTGATGAAGTCAATATTCAGGCCATTGGGCTGTAAGCTCCCAAGGCAAAATATGAGGTGTTGCTCCTCCAGTTTACGTTTGGCCTTACTTTGACAGTGGAGGAAGCCAAGGATGGACATGTTATCAGGGGAGTGGGAGGGGAAGTTAAAGTGGAAGTCAGAGGGTATGTTGACCTGTAGTCCACCAAGTAACAATTAACTCAAATTAAGCACTGTTAGAAGTCAGAAATCTAGTTAGCATAAATGTCAGCCTCAGAAAATTTTTCAAAGCACAAGGGTTGACTTTATGTGCCAAGTATAGAAGTGAACTTCTGGCTTGACTGTGGGTGGGTATTATTTTTGTTACTCACCTTGCAGGGCTTGCTTTGCGTGGGTGTAACGTAACCTCCAACACAAGGTTGCACTGCAATCCAGTCATAAGTTATCAGTCAGTAAAACATTTTGTTGTGGGGTAAAACATGAGACTGCTTGTGAGTATAGCATGTTGAGTTTTGAAAAGCCTGAGGTGGGGGATATGCATGTTGTGTATCCAAAAGAACAAGAAATTAAAATCAAAATCCAATGGATTCTGAAAATCTGAAACAAAAACAAAAACAAAATGCTGGGGAAACTCTGCAGATCAGACTGCATCTTTGGAGACAAACAGTTGTGTTTTGAATCTGATATAACTCCTCTTCACATCTGAAAATGGCTGGAAAATGGTGAATTTTATGCCGTTCACAGAAGGGGAGGATGAGTATGTGGGACAGATTGTGAAGGTGCCCAGATCAAAAAATGGTTCTTTTCAGTCTGAAGAAGAATCGTTGGATTCCGGAAGTTAATTCTGTTTCTTGCTCCACAGATGCTGCCAGACCTTCTGAGTTTCTCCAGCAAGTTTTGTTATAAAATCATGATTTTTGGGGCCTAAAAGGGCTAATTTTATGCATTGTTGTTTTTTCTTTAAAACTCTGAACACGTTGTAACCAAGACGGTGCAATCAGAAAACCTAAAGATTTTGGAGCCAATAACTAAAAGGTTTGAATGAGAAACAAAAGTGCAAAATCAGAAGAATCCTTTTGTTTGATAGAATGAAGAAAATTGGATCCTCACAAAAGGGGACACCCTTTTAAATAAATGATCTTAGAGATGCTCATCAGACAATGAGCGTGTTTTGACCTACTAAATTGGCTAGTTATAACTTGAGAAATATATAGATTGATATGTTTAGAATCTTTCAGCATCTGAGGACAGGCTGCAGCCTATGAAGAAGTTTTTGAAGTGCTCTCACTATTGTAATACAGCGATCACAATGAAACAGCAAGGTGACCTCATTATGCCTTAAGACCATAAGACGCAGGAGTGGAAATAAGGCCATTCAGTCCATCAAGTTCACTCTGCCATTTAAATCATGGCTGATGGGCATTTCAACTCCACTTCTCTGCACTCTCCCCGTAGCCCTTGATTCCTTCTGAGATCAAGAATTTGTCGATCTCTGCCTTGAAGGCATCCAACGTCCCAGCCTCCACTGCACTCCGTGGCAATGAATTCCACAAGCCCACCACACTCTGGCTGAAGAAATGTCGTCTCATTTCAGTTTTAAATTTACCCCCTCTAATTATAAGGCTGTGCCCACGGGTCCTGGTCTCCCCGCCTAACGGAAACAACTTCCTAGTGTCCATTCCTTCTAAACCATACATTATCTTGTAAGTTTCTATTAGATCTCCCCTCAACCTTCTAAACTATAATGAGTACAATCCCAGGATCCTTAGCCATTCATTGTATGTTAAACCTACCATTCCAGGGATCATCCGTGTGAATCTCCGCTGGACACGCTCCAGGGCTAGTATGTCCTTCCTGAGGTGTGGGGCCAAAATTGGACACAGTATTCTAAATGGGGCCTAACTAGAGCTTTATAAAGCCTCGGAAGCACATCGCTGCTTTTATATTCCAACCCTCTTGAGATAAACGACAACATTACATTCGCTTTCTTAATTATGGACTCTACCTGCAAATTAACCTTTAGAGAATCCTGGACCAACACTCCCAGATCCCTTTGTACTTCTGCTTTGCGAATTTTCTCACCATTTAGAAAATAGTCCATGCCTGTGTTCTTTTTTCCAAAGTGCAAAACCTTACATTTACTCACATTGAATTTCATCAGCCATTTCCAGGACCACTTTCCTTGGCCTTGGTTCAAACATGGACAAAAAAAGCTGAAATCCGGAGGTGAGGTCAGAATGACAGCCCTTGACATCAAGGCTGCATTGTGGCATCAAGGAGCCCTAACGAAATGAGAAGGAATGGGTATCAGGGGGTCAAACAATGCATTGGTTGGAGTCATGCCTGGCACGTAGGAAGATGAAGGTAGTTATTGGAGGTCAGTCACCTCAGGTCCAGGACATTTCTGCAGAAGTTCCTCAGGGTGGTGTCCTTAGCCCAACCGTCTTCAGCTGCTTCATCAATGACCTTCCCTCCATCGGATGTTTGCCGGTGATTGTGCAATGTTCAGCTCCATTTGTAACACCTCAGATAGTGAAGCAGTCCATGTTCAAATGCAACACAATCTGGACAATATCCAGGCTTGGGCTGACAAATGAGAAGTAACATTTGCACTCTACAAATGTAAGGCTATGACCATCACCAATAAGAGACAATCTAAACACTGTCACTTGCCGTTAAATGCTTTTGCCATCACTTAATCCTCCACTGTCAACATCCTGGGGTTACCATTTGCCAGAAACTCAACTGAACTTGCCACATAAACACAATGGTTACAAGATCAGGTCAGAGGCTGGGAATACTGCAGTGAGTAACACATCTCCTAATTCCTCAAAGCTTGTTCTTCATCTACCATCCACAAGTCAGGAGTGTGATAGAATAGTCCCCACTTGCCTGGATGGGTGTGGATGCAACTTCAACAACACTCAAGAAAGTTACCATCCAGGACAAAGCAGCCCACTTGATTGACACTACGCCCTCATCTTCCTGCAGACACTCGATAGCAACAGTGTGTACTATCTACAAGATGCACTGAATAAATTCACCAAAGATCCTCGGACAGTCCCACCCAAACACACAACCATTTCATCTAAAAGGCCAAGGTCAGCAGCTACATGGGAACACCACCACCTTCAAGTTCTCCTCCTAGCCACTCACCATCCTGATTTGAAAATATATCACTGTTCTTTTACTGTTGCTGGGTAAAAATTGGAACTCTCCAATAGCAACCCATAGCAGGTGGACTGCAGCAGTTCAAGAAGGCAGCTCACCCACCATGTTCGCAAGGGCAACAAGGGACAGGCAATCAATGCAGGCCCAGCCACTGATACCAAATTCCACAAGTGAATTAAAAAAGACCAGGTAATCTGCATGTTTTGTCAACATTGATCTGAGGGATAGTTATTGCCCAGAATACTGGGGTATTGTAACCCTCATGCTATTCTTTGAAGTAGTACTGTGGGAACTTCTAGAATCACAGAGGTGTGCAGCACAAAAGGCCCTTTGACCCACCAAGTCTGTGCTGGTTAAAAACATGCATCTAATTGTGCTAATCCCATCTTCTAGCAGTTGGCTCATGGCCTTGTATCCCTTAGCATCACATGTGAATGTCTAAGTACTTCTTAAACATCATGATGGCTTCTGCCTCTACCACCTTACAGGCAGTGAATTCCAGACACCAGTACCCTCTGGATGAAAACCCTTCCTCCTCACATCCGCTCTAAGCTGTCTTCTGCTCACTGTAAATCTGTGCCCTGTTCGTTGTTTCCTCCACCAAGGGGAAAAGTTCCTTCCTGTCTACCTTGTTAATGCCCCTTGTCATTTTATACAACACCATCATTTTATACATCTCAGTCATGGCCCCCTCAGTTTTCTCTGCTTTAAGGAAAACAACCCCAGTCTATCCAACCTCACTTCATAACTAAAATTCTCCAGGCCAGACAATATCCTTGTAAATCTCCTCTGCATCCTACCTAATGCAGTCATATCCCACCGATAATGTGGATTCCAGAAAGGCACACATTCCTCTCGCATGACCTAACTATGCTTTTATAGTTTCAGTATAACTCCCTGTTGTTAAACTCTATACCTCGGCTAATAAAGACAAGTATCCCATAAGCTACCTTAACCATTTTATTTCCTGTCCCCTTACCTTACAGGTCCGGTGGACATGCACTCCAAAGTCCCTCTGAAGTTTGGTGCTTATCAGGGCGCTTCCATTCACTATATATACCGTTCCCTTGTTTGTCCCACACAAGTGAATCATTTCACACTTATCCAGGTCAAATCCCATTTGCCTCTGATTAGCCCATTTGACCAGCCCATCTGTATTCTCCTATAATCTAAGGTTATCCTCCTGATGGTTTACTGCCCACTAATTTTCATATCATTTGCGAATTTACTGATCAACCGTACTATGTCCAAGTCTATTCATACGTACCACAAACAGCACGGGCCCAAACACTGATCCCTATGGCACCCCATTAGACACAGGTTTCCAGTCACAAAAACACCCCAGCAAAGTTCTGGAATTGAGATGGCTGACCTCCAGTAACCACAAACATTTTCCTTATTGATAGTTATGGCTCAACAGTGGGAAGGTTTCCTGCCAGTTCTTACCAACAAATTTTCCTGGAGCACTTTGTTGCTTCACCTGATCAAATGCTACCTTAACAAATGCACCTGTTCTCATTTTAATTCCAGAATTCAGCAATTTGTTTTTATATAGTCAAAGGTTGTAACAAGATTTGGAGCAAAGCTCTGATAGAACCCAAAGTGAACAAGTATTGTTGAACAAGAATCACTGACAACATTGTTTGTGGCACCTTCCATCACTGATGAATGAAAGATGCTAATTGGCTTAATTCTATTTTCCCTGCTTTGTGTGTCCAGGATATACCAAGACAACTTCCCACATTTTTGGGTGAATGTCCATGTTGTAGCTGTATTGGAACAGCTCTACGTCCGCTTTAGAATGTAGACAGGGCCTTGGTTTAATATCTGATTCGAAAGGCTGTGCATCCAGTAGTGCACCACTCCCTCAGTACTGCACTGGAGCAACAGCCTAGACCTTTCGGTTAGTACCTTTTTGAAGTTTGAATTTCATTTTCTTTTACAGAAATATCTGCAGCAGTTGTGGAACACTATCTTATTAGTGGGTTTAATCTTGTGTACTGGAGTCATTGTGCAGGCTCAGTGGCAATATAGACACTATGAACCAAGTACCGAAGAGATGGAGGTTTGTATGTTTGTCGGTCTGAGCAGAATAGATTGTAAAGACTAAGAAAACTTAAAAATGATTTGTGTGGCTAATTTTATTGCATTTTATTTTAGAGAGTTAGAAAAAAGCTCTTTGAGCTGTTGCGTCCACTGTGGTCAAAAACAACCATCTTACATTTCTAATCTCATTTTCCAGCATTTGATCCATAGCCTTGTATGCCTTGGCACCAAAAGTGCACATCTAAATATTTGGTAAAGGTTATGAGGGATTTTGCCTCTACCAGCCTTACAGGCAAGTGAGTTCCAGATTCTCACCACCCTTTGCGTGAAAAAGTTTTTCCTCTCGTCCCATCTAAACCCTGTGCCCTTTATCTTAAGTCTGTGGCTCCTGGTAATTGGTCCCCCATATCAGGGGAAATGTCTCTTCCTGCCCACCCTAGCTATGCTCTCATAATTTTATACATCTTTTTCTTACTCCCCCACCAATCTCAATTAGTTTTCATGTCTTTGCTGAGTCACAGGAAGTGAAATTTTATGTCAAAACTTTAACAGTTGAGAGTGTAAACTATTTAATACTTTCTAATTTTAACTTTACCGGAAGAATGTTATTGAAATCTGATATATAAACTAATTAAATGACTAAACAGTATTTTAAGTCATTAACATTGATCCTTTCATTTTATTTTTTTTGTTTTGCTTTTAGATGGGTTTGAAGCAACAAATCCTGAAGCAATTATCAGCACTGAAGACTCGAAAGTATTATCCAAATAAAAGATGGAAAACGCAGTTGCAAGAACTTGAGAGCTGTGCTGTCTGTTTGGAAGAGTTCCATAAAAATCAGGTGTTATTTCACTTTGTGATTTGAACAAAGAAGCAAGGGAGAAAGTGATACTAGTAACTGATATTTATTTGACTTCTCTTTTGTTTTTGATTGAATCACTTTCTTACTGCAAGATGTGTTCATGGGCTTTTTAAACCACAGTGACGTCAAATACAAATTAATAAAAAGCATCAGCTTGGTTTGGTGGCAGTGCTCTCATTTGCAAGTCAGTTGGAGTTGAAGGGCCAGTCTAAAAATTTAAGCACATAATTTATGTTCATACTTCTGTGCAGTTCTGATGGGATGAAACTTTAAATAATTATAATGTCCATTTGTTTTTTGAAATTAAAAGTCCCTGTGACACTCTTTGAGGCATTTTCTTTCTTATGTTCAGCTTTTCCTTTATACTTCCTTAGCCTGTATAATTTGGCTGCTGTATACAGTAAGTAGATGAGCTATTGTAAGAACTAATGTCACTTATTAAGTCATTATGCCAGACTGCATGTCCTTAAGGTTTATTTAATAGCGTGCAGCCAAATCTCAGTTCAATTCACCAGCATCAAAATTAAGGCTGTATTTGTAAGGTTTTCTTCAGTAAAAAGAAGAGCAATTTTATTTCTTGGGAACCCTGATTAAATAATAAAGATGCAATATCAAACATGTAGACAGACCAGTAAGGGGTTTGAGCAAGCTGATGATGTCTGAGAAAGAGAATATTCTGTTGAAAAATCTTTAAACTTCTTGAGGTGTTAGGTTTTAACCTGTGGCCATAGTTGTTTAATTGATCTTTGTATCTTCAGCAGTAACAAATATTGAGGATCTCTTTTGAGTTCTCAGTGAATGAATGTTTCTGCAATTTGCTCTATCCTATTTATAAAGACATTGTTCTTTCAGACACTGAGAGAAGAACAAGTGAGAAACTTCAAGTTCTGCTTAAATAAAGTTATTTTCATTTTCTATTTTTCCCAAAGCAGTTGCTTGAAATACTGTGTATGTTCCCATCTGTGCCTTCATTGTTTTTCCTAGCGGAATAATTTGCAACTAGGTCTTCCATTCCATTATAAGAATATTGCCACAATAGAGGTATAGGGTTGAGTTTCAATAACTTTTGATGACTAGGTCAGTATCAGATCAGACTAAATCTTGTTTATTGGTGGCTTCATGAAGTGGTCATCCTTTGGTCAGCTGATAGCAGCAATTTAAAATCAGTGTTTTCTTTCTTACTCAAAAACTGAGTCGATGAAGCTGTGAGGTGTTAAAAATTTGGCGACATAAGTTGCAAATTGATTTAGACAATAGACAATAGGAGCCAGGAGTAGGCAGTTCGACCCTTCGAGCCAGCACCACCATTCATTATGATCATGGCTGATCATCCACAATCAGTCTCCTGTTCTTGCCTTATCCCCATAATCCTTGATTCCACTATCTTTAAGAGCTCTATCCATCTCTTTTTTGCAAGTGTCCAGAGACTTGGCCTCCGCTGCCTTCTGGGGCAGAGCATTCCATATATGCACCACTCTCTGGGTGAAGACGTTTTTCCTCAACTCTGTTCTAAATGGCCTACCCCTTATTTTTAAACTGTGTCCTCTGGTTCTGGTTATTTCAGCACTATCATAACAAGATGAAATTATAATACTTGGAACATTGAGTTATTTTGGTGAATCGAGAAAATGCTTTGAAGTATTTTAAGATTTTAATGTGACTTTTATTTGTAGTGTCTTCGAGTGCTACCATGTCTACACGAGTTTCACAGGGATTGCGTTGATCCCTGGCTCCTACTTCAACAGACGTGCCCCCTGTGTAAACGGCATGTCCTAGGTAAGACTTATAAAGTTAATATTGTACATAAAGAGGACTTCTGGCGAATCAAGTCTGGACTGCTAACTAAGCTATGCAGTCAGCCCCATTTCTCCACTCAATTACTCATGGCCTTGCATTCCTATATGCAGAAGAATAAAACCATTAGTAAAATGATTTTAACAATGGACATTTAAAGAGAATGTGTAAAATTGATTTATTGAAACCCACTACAAGAGCAATGTTGTAATGTTTTAATACAATCTTGAAGGACAATTTCTGATAAATTCAGTTAACCTTGACATTCCTGGGATAATTCTTTACTGGTGACCATGCCCTGTTGGTGTGCAGCTTAAGTGACGCACAGCTGGTTTGCTGTGCAGCCTTCATCGTCACTTAATTGGTAGAACACAGCAAAAATGGCTGTACGTTAAATAGGTTCAGATCACTGTTCGGGAAACAGCAGGATATAAATCTGTACGTTAAATGGAAAAAGAACTAAATTAACACGTTTATTGTCTTGTATCCATTTTTCTTTTTTTAAAAAAAAGGTGATCCATGTGAGAACAGCTGAATTTATTCTTTCTCATGAACAGAAAACGGGAGACTTCTGCAGCTTGATTTTATGTACACCTTGAGACTTTTTATATTGCACTTTATTCGTTACATTCTGAACGACCAGTTCAATTTGTGGTAATCAAGTGAACATTGAACTTTAACAACCCTGATGAGATAAATCTTGTTATTGTGTTGGAATGTTGATCTGTTGACTCCCTCAAATAAGTTGTGAAGCATACTACATATAGATGCAACATTCATTTGTTTCTGGAATACTCATGAGTAATGAGATAATTAGATGGACTATTCAAGTTGATGATTAAACCATTGAAGGTTAACCATATTCCTTATATAGATGCTGAAATAACAAAGCTTTACCCCCTTTTATTTATTGATTATATTTATTCTCCTGAAATGTTAGACATACCTCTTGTGAAAATGCTGACAGTTATTTAGTCTTCATTTACACTTCAACATGTAAGTCAGAGCCTCACAGTTGAACTGCACGTGGGCATTAAAACCTTTTCAAGGTTTTGGCAACTTGTACCATGCTTTGAGCTAGTTCATGGTTTAGCTGTTGTGTATTCCAAACAGTTGAGTCTAAATTAACCAATTTATTATCTCTACGTGTGTATTGCCATTTAGGTTCTTATGAAAATAGCCACAGATTATGGAAAAGCTTATAAATCTTAGCAACCTTGGAAATGTTTACCACCTAATCAGAAAAACCATTTTGTATCTGATCTTCCTCACTCACACTTGTATAGCACTTTTGAGCACCTGATAATGTTCCATCAATGAGTTTCTACATTACTTTTATGAGAGATGGCTGCATCACTGTTGGCAAACACAAGCAATAGTCTCACTGTAGTTTTTTAGCAATTAATGATGTGATTTTTGAGGTTTTGAAACAATCTGAATTTCCTTAAATGTTTCCCAGGAAGGTTTAAAATTTCATTATTTGGTGCATATGCTTTGTCTAGAAGATCTTAATGATCCAATAATCAAAGTCTGCATTTTGCATTGTAAAATATCCTTGCATTGTGAAGAGAGTCTTTGAACAAGGTGACTATAACAACAAAATATTAGAACCATTTTTTCTTATTCCATAAAAAATACTTGAATTTCGAAATGGCCCAATGCCTTGGAGTTCTCTCTCCCAGTGTGTTGCAAATTGTTGTTTATGCCTTTCATTTCCTTAATTCTATCAATACGCATCTTTTGACTCTCCAAGTTTTCAATATTTTGAACAGGTAATGTATATCAGACCACTATGAATACTGTGCATTTTGGGTAGCTCTAAACATACAGTCTTGCACAGAAGACCAGAGGAGATTATCTAGAATAATTCATAAACTTCACACTCTAGCATAGAGCGATTTAAATTGTTTACATGATTTTTAATGAAACAGAGCCTTGAAAGATTATGGTTCAAGTATTTAAAATGATTTTGCTATCCACAAAAGACCAGTAAAAGCCTAACAAAAGCATTAATAATTTGAAGTTTTCTTGATAATTCTATAAAATTAAAAGGATAAGATAAATGCAAATGATGAAGCTATTTACTCTCATGCCTATTGAGTATCCTTTTCTTGAAAACATTTTATTTCTTCCTTTTTAAAAAAAACTGATCCTGTTTACTTTTAGATTAAGTCATAATAGAACATTACAGTGCAGTACTGGTGTCTACAGCCAACAGAATTTGACTTTCTAACTTTCCGCATGTAAGTAAATTTAGTTGCTGGGATAGTCTGGAGTCTTAGCCTGTGGTTCTATTATGCAAATCAGCAGTCTCAACATTTCATTATTTATCCTTTTAAAGCATTTCATACTTTAATAAGCCTTTTTGGATTTTCATTGAGCTTTGTTCTAATTAAAAATCTATTTATTTCTTAACTTTCTTCATAGCTGTTTTATTTGTTTTTGGTATTGTTCTAGAGTGTTTGCTGCAGCCTTTTTCACGTTGCTGATATTCCTTCAATAACCGATGCCAACGATACACGTTATTTCCAAGTTTAATCCAAAATTAGGTTTTTCTCCTTGCAGTTACATTCATTTGGCATTATATATAAAAACTACCAGTTGCAGTTCCACTTTTAATAACCTATGGATGTGCATCTATACCCTTAATGATTGTATAAACCCCTGTATAAGGTCACCCCTGCTATGTTCCAGTGAGAAAAATGCAAGCCCATCCATCCTCTCCTTATGAGTCAAACCCTCCATCCTTGGCAACATCCTGGTAAATCTCTTCTGAACCCTCTCAATATAGTCAATCTGAAAATGACCAGGTTTTCAATGTATGTGGAAATACTAGTATTTTCTATATGGATTAGTGACTAAACCTTCTGGTGGATCAGTGATACACAACCTATTTTTGAGTAGTTGCTTGGAATGTATTGTATTAAATAATTAAGAATAAGTTCATTTCCCTGAAAAATAAAGCCCAGTTAACTAGGTCCAGAGAACAGAAGTGCAGCATTGGTTCTAGGCTTTTAGGTTTGTCAGCTAGGCTCTTCCCTCCCCCATTTCTGATGAATGGTCTAGGCCCAAAATGTCAGCTTTCCTGCTCCTAAGATGCTGCTTGGCTTGCTGTGTTCATCCAGCTCTACACCTTGTTATCTCGGATTCTCCAGCATCAGCAGTTCCTAATATCTCCTCTTCCTTCCTGTTGGGGCACGAGCATAAAAAATTAACTGGAGTCAAGTAGGAATAATACTCGACCTTATTTTCTGACCTACCCCTCCAGTCATCATTAATGAATAAGGCTGACTGAATTGTCAGTTGTAGTGTCTAGTTTGGTTCATTATTTAGTCTTTTCTAGTCTTACTGAGCTTGTTATTATGGACGTAACTCAGCCTCAAAGATAGCTCAGTTATCCCTTCCAACCTCCAGGTAAAATAACTAGTCATTAGATAACTAATAAAATGCAATATGTATTAGTGTATTATATATTTATTTATTAGAATATCTTCCAATATAAATGCCACAACTTGAATTTTTAAATGGTTATTTTATTCTTTATTCTGGTTAACCACAACATTGTATATAATTTAATTTATTTTGCAATACATTATGATTAATTATGTTTCTTATGTAAACTTTAGACAAGGGCTTTAAGTGAATCAAGAAATAGACACCATTTTCCTTGCTACCATTTGCTTCAATAGTGAGTTTACAAAATGTGACTGGCATAATAGTTATTTTGTAAATTTATCTATTGAGAAAAACGTTTTTGAAAAATAAAATTTCATTTTGAAAAGTACAAATGCCACGTTATAACTTTGGAGAGGGGGAAAATATGCTGGAACAAAGAGGGATTTTTGTGGTTAACTATTGCAAAATCTTTCTGAAACATAAGTTAATGTAGTTGAATGGAATTCATAGTGTTTAATAGTGATATTTTATTTGTAGCACATATTTCAATAGTCATAAATAAAAGCCTGTGCCTGATTAAAATGTGGCTGTCTTGAATGTGTTATGGTCATTTTGTTTTCAACAATATCTGCAGCAGTTAATAATCCTGTAAACGCCTTGATAAAACATTAATAATTTCATAGTTACTCTGTCACTACAAATAGTAAACAGGAAATCTTGCCTGTACATTATCAACAACTTCCATTGAACTTCATCAAAAGAACCTGCATGACATATAATTTTTTTCCACATTTTTCTTCCTCTTATCATTGATTTTAGATTTTGTGTTTTTTCCTGGTTACTACTGGACTGCTTAAAATTCTCTGGCTGGTATAAAATCCAAAGTAATTTTCATAGTGAAATCCTATATTTTTCATCTCTCTTCTGCATGCTGTCTGACTGAAATCACAGACCTTGACGGCCACCAAACCTGTAGAACAATGTTAAGGCTGGATTTTGTCATGTGATTCAATCTTGTATTTTCCTACATATTTTCATGCTAAAAGCAATGTTGTTTTACAGTGATATGATTCAGATCTTCTTGCATAGTGTAATAAGCACACTAATGTCTTATTTATTAATGGAAGACAAATGATTAAATCTGTCATACAAGTTAAATTTCTTCTTTGTATATTTATACACTGTATAATTCTTTTTGTAGCAGACACATTTATACATCTCTGCTGATTTCCATTGCTTTAAACAACAGCCAATTTTGTTTAGATAGGTTAAGCTGCCGTACTACTTCCTCTGTCTCAGTAAGAAAGTAAATAATGAAAATACACAGAAAGCTTATGTTACTTGTACTCATCAGTTTATTAGTGACTCATCTATCTTATGCCTCTTGTCATGTGAATGGAAGTAGTCTTGACAGAGGAGCAGGCTAATTTGGGATGTTGGCAATCAAAGGTTGTGCTGATGTGGGATACTTGAGTACTGAAGCTAATGATATGAGTATCATGTCATCCAAGACACCAAAGCTAGAGAGAGTTTGGGACATGGAGATTGTAGGGTTGGCGGGGGGGACGTTGTGTTTAAAAGTAATGAGTAGATAAAGACTGGCTAGTTCAAACCTTCCACACAAATGGAATGAAAGCTAATGTACATCAGCAACGTCAGTAGTCAGGGGTGAGCTGTTGGTACAGGTTGATACAGATTTTGAATTGACTGCAGATTATGGAAATGGCAGCCAACAGGAGAATATTGGAATGGCTGAAGGAGTCTGAGCAGCAGGTGGGGTGGATGGGAGTGGAAACAGGTAATTATTGTGGAGATTTGCAGTCTTTGAGATGTAGGGTAAATGGGACTGAAATCTTGCATCTGGAATGAATAGGATTCTGATGTCACAAACATTCTTGTGTTCACTATTTGTTAGTTACTTGGGTATTGTCTTTGTTTCACTTTTCTAAACAACATACTATTGCTCATCTGTTCAACAACTCCACGGGCAAATGGGAGATGCATTCATTAGCCAGTGAAGGAGGATTTTTTTTTTAAACATTCTGCTGTTCCATTCCTGAAGTCTAGAAAATGGCTACAGACGTGTGAACCGTTTTGAGAGCTCTAGTCAATGATGTGAGTATAGAAATAGTCATATTTGCCTTTTCCTAAAACCGATTCAAAAATGTCATTTCAACAAGGTGAGGGTGGACAATTGAAAGAAAAAACTGGATGCATTTAAAATAAGCACATCAGGGAGAAAGGAAGAAATAATAGTGATGGAGTTACATGACATGCATGGCGGGGGGAAGCGGGGAATGGAGAGGAAAAAGAGGGCTCCTAGGGAGCACAAATACTAGCATGAACCTCTTGGTTCCAATGACTTATTTCTGTGTTGGAATCACTTTCCATATTTTCTAGCAACATAATTCTTTCAGTGCATTTTGTACATTCTTTTGCTGACAGATCTTGGCTACAGTGATTGAACTAGACAGAACCTTAGTGTCTGTAATTTTGCCGATAGCGTAACAGTCACGTGTGGCATATTTAATAGCAATGCATGTAATTTATTAAGCATTGACTCTAGAAACACGCTATCCATCATTACTTCTGAAGCTTGGATTGAGAATTTCTGCAATGTTCTCCCAGAGTTAGGGCAGAATAACCATGTGGAAATGTTTTTTTTTGTTTGGATTCCAATGAATATGTGTCTTAGCATAACTGATATCTTAAAAAAGATGCGTACTTCACTCAACACGTGTTACAACACACGTCTAGGCCAAGTCAAACTTGAACCCACACATTGTTGTCCACAGGTAAGGAGACTGATTGAACCACAAGAGTCTGTTTATTCTCAAGATATTGGTTCAATGACACAACATTCAATATCATTACACATTAAATAGGTAATTATTCTAGACATGACTAGTTAACAATGCAACTCTGCTCTTTATTTTAATTAACAAACAAAAACCCACACTTGCTATTTCCCACTGATTAACAAAGATTAAACATTGAGTGAGTCATATTGTTTTTAAGTACATACTTATAAATTGGAACAAGATCAGTATAATTGAAAATCATATTGTTGAACATTCAATTTGATTACAGATCACAGATTCTTGTTAACTGGGTTCTACAGAAATGTTTGATTAAAGTGATACATTTAAAGAAATATTTTCTTGTACGAGAACTATATAGAATAGAATCTTAATTGATAAGTTTACAGGATGGTTACAAGCTAGTATTTGGTATTGTTAATTTAGTTGAATATACTGTGATATTTTTAAACCATATACTAGTAAAAATATATCTTTTCAGTAAGAGCCTTGTGTTTCTGATACATGATCCTGATGCTGGCCAGCCCTGGATGACATTAGCAGAAGTTGCAACTCTAGGTAACTGATTCCTATTGCAAGCAAAACTGCTCAATTTAACTTCAATGACTAACTTTTAAGGTATCAGCCAATTTTAGCATAACTTATTATGAGTACGTTTATAGGCCAGTTGACAAGTATTATCTTATTGTATTGCCACATTCATGGAATTAGTTAAAATTCCTAAGCTACTTAATGTCGTACTGAACACCACACAATAATTTGATGTTGACTGCAAGTTTCTGTGCTGTGAATTTACCCCCTGTTGACAAATGTTTCAAATATGTTGTTTCTCATGTAATCTTTTTGGTTTGTTACTGCCCTAAACATAGGGTAGATGACAATATATGGAAGAATCACCTTCTGATTTTATTTTTTTGGTGAGATTGTCATATTTTTCACTTGAAACTGAAACATCAGCAACTGCGTTAAGGGTAATTTCTCCTCCATCCCACTTCAATTTCAGTGTTCTATTGGAAAGCGATTCCTTGTGTTATTAACTTTTGACAGAGGATGGAACAATTAGAAAGTTGTTAAGTTTGTTAAAATAAAACGTGAAATTGCAGTGCTTAACAGACCATACCCTCCGCAATATAGAACCATGTAACGTAATCTTAATGCAATTTTCTATAGTTCTTCCTTGCGCTGTCAGATATAGCTTTCATACCAGGTAAGGCACCAGCCTTTTTCAGTCTTGCATAGACACCAATGGCAGATGTTTCTCGTGAGTGAAAGACATTTGTTGCAGGTTCTTTTATTCGCTCTGTATAGGGAGATGTCTCCTTTGGCTCGCTACAAGGCCTCTGGTTAGACTTGAGCCTCATATTTTCATTCAAGTTTCTTGCAGCTTTAGTCATCTTTCTGTAAGGTTGACATACAAAAAATTTTAGTTTGGCTATTTCTGGAATATTATAGAAGATCATTCAATTAAGGAAACAGATCCAAATTTACATTTTAAAATTCCATGTTTTAGAACTAACAATCACAATGCTGAAATAAGAACAACATGCTGGAAAGTCTCAGTAAATGATGCTGCATCATCAGGAGAAATAGCGACTGTTTCAGATCTATGACCTTTCATCAGAACTTGACATGAAACGTTTATTTCATTTCTCTCCATTAATGCTGTCTGGCCGACTAATTTTTCAGCTTTTTTTTTCCTATTCTTGTTTCTAAAACATTAACCAGAAACTCAGCTTAACTAGCACAGAAGTACTGTAGCCGTGAGGACAACTCGGAGGCTACAGATCTTGCAGCGAGTAATTGACCATTTGACTCCCCAAAGCCTGTCCACGAAGACATGAGATAGAATTGCTAACGTTGTCCCCTTGTTTAAGAAGGGCAACAAGGATAATCCGGGTAATTATCGACCGGTGAGCCTGACGTCAGTGGTAGGGAAGCTACTGGAGAAGATACTGAGGGATAGGATCTATTCCCATTTGGAAGAAAATGGGCTTATCAGTGATAGGCAACATGGTTTTGTGCAGGGAAGGTCACGTCTTACCAACTTAATAGAATTCTTTGTGGACGTGACAAAGTTGATTGATGAGGGAAAGGCTGTAGATGTCATATACATGGACTTCAGTAAGGCGTTTGATAAGGTTCCCCATGGCAGGCTGATGGAGAAAGTGAAGTCACATGGGGTCCAGGGTATGCTAGCTAGATGGATATAAAACTGGCTAGGCAACAGGAGACAGAGAGTAGTAGCAGAAGGGAGTTTCTCAAATTGGAGACCTGTGACCAGTGGTGTTCCACAGGGATCTGTGCTGGGACCACTATTGTTTGTGATATATGTAAATGATTTGGAAGAAGGTGTAGGTGGTCTGATCACCAAGTTTGCAGATGACACTAAGATTGGTGGAGTAGCAGATAGTGAAGGGGACTGTCAGATTACAGCAGAATATAGATAGATTGGAGAGTTGGGCAGATAAATGGCAGATGGAGTTCAATCCGAGCAAATGCGAGGTGATGCATTTTGGAAGATCAAATTCAAGGGCGAACTATACAGTAAATGGAAATGTCCTAGGGAAAATTGATGAACAGATAGATCTGGGTGCTCAGGTCCATTGTTCCCTGAAGGTGACAACGCAGGTCAATAGGGTGGTCAAGAAGGCATATGGCATGCTTTCCTTCATTGGATGAGTACGAGAGTTGGCAGGTCATGTTGCAGTTGTACAGGACTTTGGTTTGGCCACATTTGGAGTACTGTGTACAGTTCTGGTTGCCACATTACCAAAAGGATGTGGATGCTTTAGAGAGGGTGCAGAGGAGGTTCACCAGGATGTTGCCTGGTATGGAGGGTGCTAGCTATGAAGAAAGGTTGAGTAGATTAGGATTATTTTCATTAGAAAGATGGAGATTGAGGGGGGACCGGATTGAGGTCTACAAAATCATGAGGGGTATAGACAGGGTGGATAGCAAAAAGCTTTTTCCCCAGAGTGGGGGACTCAATTACTATGGGTCATGAGTTCAAAGTGAGAGGAGGAAAGTTTAAGGGAGATATGCGTGGAAAGTTCTTTATGTAGAGGGTGGTGGGTGCCTCGAACGTGTTGCCAGCGGAGGTGGTAGACACAGACACGGTAGCGTCTTTTAAGATATATTTGGACAGGTACATGGATGGGCAGGGAGCAAATGGACACGGACCGTTTGAAAATAGATGACAGGTTAGACAGAGGATCTTGATCAGCGCAGGCTTGGAGGGCCTGTTCCTGTGCTGTAATTTTCTTTGTTCTTTGATTGTGATGGACCATACTCCACTGGCCTGGATGAAAGTAGCTCCAACAACACTCAGGAGGCTTGACACCATCCAGGACAAAACAATCTGTTGATCAGCACCAAATCCACAAATATTCATTGCCTCTGCCATCAACATTTCAGGAGTTGTGTGCCCTCTAGTCAATGCACTGCAGAAGTACAAGGGCAGCAGATCTATGGGAACACCATTACCTGCAGGTTTTCGCTCCACTCACCATGTCCTGAGATTTACACTGGGATGCTAACAAAAGAAACATTTTTCCTTCCTGTCAGACATTTTAGGAGTGCAAGCTGCAACAACTCAGGCATCCAGGCCCCTCTGAAGCCTTCCTCCTGGCCCCATCCATCTGTTTGCCTCCCTGTTCATAACCCCATTTCATGTTGGGTATTTACTATCCCTCTTGAATTTCTGTTCTCTGGTGCTGAATGTTCTGTACTGAGCAAAGGTCTTTGTTTTATCCCTCTGCACCCCTGCCTCAATGTATTTCAGGCCCAATATGATGTTGAACTCTTCTGTCGCTTTCACCTCCGCGTATTTCTTCAGACAAGAGTCCTCCCTTCATTCCATAGACCCATTCACCTGCCTTTTACTCTGACTTTTTAAATCAAGCCTGCTGACAAGGGTGATGTCATTGTTGTCTGCCATACTAACCTCTATGTTGCAGAGCTGAGTGCCAGCTCTCAAGCACCATCTCTTATCTCCTCTTGGCCCATGACCCCATTGTCAAACATTACACAATTGTGTCCACAGTGGTAACTTATCTCGTTTTATCTGGGATCTCCCCTACCTCCAAGCTCATAGTCCCCCAACCCCATACAGCCTGCTTCTACTTTTTTCTAAAAATTCACAAGCAAGACTGCCAGGGCAGACCTATTTTCTCAGCTGTTCCTGCCACATGGAAATTCTTTTCCTGTCTTGACTTTTGTTTTCTCCCCTTGTCCTGTACTTTTCCACTTACATTTACAATTTTTCTGTTGGTTTGTCAGTTGCAGAATTTGCAGTTGGCAGGCACCAGCTGCCTCCTCTTCACTGTGGGCATGCAATCCCTTTACGTGTCTATACCAAATCAGGATGGTCTTTGGGCTCTCCGCTTCTTCGTCCAAAAAAGGCCTGAACCATTCCAGTCCCGACTGGCTGGCCAAGCTTGATCTCACTTTGAACAGTTTCTCGTTTAAGCCCTCATTCTTTGATTTGAACAAAGTTGAGGCTACGCCTACCTCTTTGTGGGGTACATGGAACATTTCTTATTCCAATCCCATTTGGGTCCCTCTCCACAACTCTTTCTCTACTTCATCAATGATGTCATTCATCTCGCTTACCTCTCTCATCCAGAATTTGAAAAATTTATCAATTCACTTCCAATTTCCACTCTACTCTCATCTTCACCTGGTCCATCTCTGACTCCATTCTCCCTGTTTCTCTGACTCTGTCACATTGGTTCTGATAATGCTATCTTCAGCAAGGTGGGGGGTGGGGTGGGAGGTCACAGAAATGTCCACCTTATTCCCAGGACTTCCTGCTACTGTGGTTGACAGGGCCCCTGTCGTGTCTCGCCCATTTACCGCAGTTCATCTCTCACTCCTCCTCCTCTTACCTCCATAACGCTATCTGCAGCCAAAAGATCATAAGCCACCATTTCCGTCACCTCCAGCCAAAAGCTATCACCAAACACGTATTCTCCTCCATTCCGTCTGGAACACTCTGGTCCATTCCACCTCTGCTGCCAGCACTTTCCCACACTCCTGCAACATCTTCCCATGCAATCTGCCCATTTATTTCCTCTTCACTATCCAAAGTCCCAGGCACACCTTGCAGGTGAAGCAGCAATGTACCTGCACTTTGCTCGATCTTGTCTACTATACTCACTGCACTCCATGTTGTTTCCTCTTAAATGGGAAGATAAAATGCAGACTAGGTGATTGTGCTGCAGAACACCAGTGTTCTGCCTGCAAAATTACCCTGAACTTCCAGTTGCTTACCACTTCAAAACAACACTGTATTTCCTGGCCAACATTTCTGTCTCAGGCCAGTTGTAGTGCTCCAGCAAAAGTCACTGCAAGCTAGAAAAACAGCATCATGTTTTCTGCTTGGGGACCCTGCAACCTGCAGGACTCTATCATGTTCAATACTATTAGAGCCTGAACCCCTCCTTCAATGTCCTTTACTGATATCCTCATCCCAGGCCCTGTCAACTCATGGACGACTTAGGCACAGCCAATCCATTTTCACCTACTTATGATCCCCATCATCAGCTTTTCTGTCTCCCTGACATACTAATAGCACTTGCATTGTCTGCCAACCTGTCTCTCTCCTTCTGGGCTCCGTGTGCATCTATCACTTACTCCTTTAATAGCCCCCAAAATTGTTAACACAAATACGCTGAACTGAGCAAGTGTAAAATTTCATTACTGATTTGCACGACCAGATGATGCAGCTTTTTTTTTTGTTGTGTTAAACGTCAGCTAAGCAAAGAATTTTATGGTTGATTGTTAAGGTATATGGTTATTCTATTTTTCTGGTCTTCATACACAAATATGCATATCTTATGTTTTTAAAACTCTGGCTAAAGGTTATTTAAATAATGTTGAGAGTCAAATCTCAGTACAAATGGATACACGTTAATCTGTCTTCTTTCCCTACCGCTGCTGCCCCCCCCAAAAAAAACTGGATAGTCTCTTACGTTGTATCATGCTCATTCCTTCCTGCACTACCATCAGGTTTTGATCCATCTTCTGACAGACCTGAGGATGACCAAAGCTTCGTCTGAGGAATAATCTAAAACAGAGAAAAGATGTATGAAATCACAGCCAAAACCTTTACGCTGTCTAACTTTTGTGGTGCATGTCATGTCACATCACATGAATTACAAATGTTAGTGGCATTATGCTAGTCTTTTTTAATTCATTCTCAGGATGAGGGCATCACTGGCTAGAACAGCATTTATTGCCCATCCCTAATTACTTGGAGGGCAGTTAAGAGTCAACCACATTGCTGTGGGTCTGGAGTTGCATATAGTCCAGACCAGGTAAAGATGGCAGTTTCCTTCCCTAAAGGGCATTAATGAACCAGATGGGTTTTTCCAACAATTGGCAATGGATTCGTTAGACTCTTAATTCCAGATTTTTATTGAATTCAAACTCCACCTTCTGCCATGGGAGGATTCGAACCTGCATCCCCAGAACATTAGTTGGGTTTCTGGATTAACAATCCAGCGATAATTCCACTAGGCCATTGCCTCCCCATTATTCAATCTACTTTTCTAGTTTTCATGTACAAATATGCATATTTTATGTTCTCAAAATTCTAGCTAAAAGTTAATTAAGAAATGTTGAGAGTTGAGCCCCAGTTCAAATTGATACAGATAAAATCTGCATTCTTCCCCAACCACTACCGCCCTCCCCACAAAAACTGGTTCATTTGGACATGTCATTATTTCGACTTGTAATAAAGATTGCCAGTGAACAGCACCACCTCAAAACAGGAGTCTTTCCTAAAGTTAAGCTATCTGATTGTTTGAACACATACAATACTTAATGTCATTGATCTTTACAAAGAAAGGGAGAAAAGGCTTTAAGGATCGATCCATTTCATTTTGACTAAATCTCACCTTCAAGGCTCCTTGTTGGGTAGTTTCCTGCAACTTTGTGAGGGTGCTTCTCAATCGAGAATTCTCCTCTTCCAGAATACTGATGCGCAAGCTGTTTGCTTGTAACTGTTTTTCCATGTCCTGTACAATATCACCTGTACCTAATGAGAAGCAAAACACTTCACACACTCTAAAGGCCAAGTTACAGCAAAGATAATTTGCAAGATGAGTCTATGCATTTCCTTTTCTTCTGCTTTCCATTATTCACCCTTTTGTTCTTTTGAAGACAAGCTACCTCATAGGTAGCAGTCAATTTCCAGTATCTTGTCCAATTGTATTCTTTAATATGAGGTTTGACCCTGTGCAACAACAGAATGTCCAAATGTGTTGGATGTAATACTATTGAGCTTGATTATTTACTAAACCACATCTACAGTATGTACTTTCAGTAAAGTAGGCTGTATGATGAACAGGTGTGTGAACCTTGGCCATGACACATTTGGTTTGTCACATCCCACCTACTCAAATCAGTTAATTTAGCAGATCAAGGTTTGATTTCATATGATTTCATTTGATTTCAGATTTCACCTGTATGGGTCAGAGAATGATACAAGGGGGAAAATGCATAATTAAATTCAAGAAAGTCCATCCAATTTAAGTTTGTTCTTAAGCCTGACGAACATGGCCCCAGCAATGCAGTATCCCTTGCTGGATTATTTTGAAGGTAATAATAAACTTTCCTTGTGAACTATCACAATCCATATGGTGAAAACATTCAGCAGGTTGCTGTTAAATATGGAATACCAAGAGCTTTGCCCAGTGACAATAAGGATTGGCTATACTTGAGTCCAAATCGGGATGATAGCTGACTTGAAGGTGATTGTGTTCCTATGTGTATGTTGCCTTCCTCTTTTAGCTTGTAGTTGTGTGATGTTATTTTCACAATCCGAACAGCTTATGTCCTAATTGCTTATCTGCCACCTGTGTTCAACCATAAACTGGCAAAAAATGTTTCCCATGTAAATCAAAAAGAATGATCTAAACTGTGCAATATGAATATTCTTCTCATATTTCTGCAGATGCTTGTTTTTGTACTGTTAATTCAAATAGAATAATTTAGATTAATTCAAAATGTCAAAGAAATAGAAATTTCATACTTTCACACAGTATTTCAGATGGCATGTTTAAGTCAGGAAAAGCAACCAGAAGCCTACGCTGTTTCTTATATTCTTGAACTTGGCTCTCTAGTTGGGACAGATTTTGTTTTAGTTCAGTCATGGAATTTTCCAGATCATGTTTTTCTTGCTGTAGCTGTTTTGTCAGTTGCTGTAATAAAAAGGAAAAGAGAAAAACAAAATTGGCTTTCATCTGTTCCTGCTTAAATATGATTGAAAAATTACAAAGAGTGGACAAATACATTTTAGCTGAACGGTTATCATGTGGAAATTGCAGTTAAATCATTCTCCCGTACCTAATTCGTGTGTTCATATTCTCTAACAGCAATACATTACTGAAATTATGATGTGGAGGTGCTGGTGTTGGACTAGGGTGGACAAAGTAGACATCACATGACTCCTGCACTTGCTGCAAGGCAACAAAATTATTAACAATCATTCTCTGGTTAATTTCTTAGCACAATACCTTTTCTATTCAGTGTCAACATGTCTTGTTCAAAACTTAAATCAAATCTTGACAGTCAATTGTCAGCCGTCACTAACCATTGCATCCTCCAAGGCAATGCCAATACCAATCAGAGTCTACTTGCCAGTTAATCAGCACCATCATTCAGTATAGTGTCTCCAAAGTCAGTATTCAGAATTACCTGAAGGACTTTCAACAGTGTTAAAGAGGGCACTTACCAGTTGTTCTCGGAGTTGCTGCTGTAGGTTATTTTTCTCCATGTTGAGTGTCTTCAATTGCTCTTCCAGTCTGCCTGTCCCAGCCTCCGACTCAGCTAATCTAGTGTTTAGCTCTTCACGTTCTTCATCCAGATGATCGACACGTTGTAGCAGAGCTTTAATCTTAGCTTTCAGAGACTTGATTAATTAACAAAAATACAATTGAAGAATTGACTTTTAGTAACTCTGAAGCATAGCTTCTTTCCAGCTAGCAACGCGTTGTCACGATTACCATGTGGACATATTCGGGCCATACCATTGTTTGAAATAGGATATTTCAAAATTTATTATAATTTTCTACTTTCACAAGGAAACTATATTCTTATATCACAACAGTACTTGCACCTCAAATAATTTGATGGTTATAAAGTAATTTAAGATGTTTTCTAGTTGTGAAAAGAAGCTACAACATTCCAATAATAAGTCCCATTCCCTGGAAAACCAAGATGAAGTCATCAAAATGGATTGTGTACATATGAACATAGTTGAAGGTCACAGACTTCAATAATTAAATTATAAGGAGAGTTTACAGAAACTAGGGTTCCATTCCCTAGAATTAGAAACTAAAGTGCTGAGTGGATATTTGAGAGTTTTAAGATATTAAAGGGGAGCAGCCAGGGTGGATAAAAAGATACTCCCGGCTAAGGGGTCTAGGATCAGGTAGCATAAATCAATAAAATTGAGCAAGACCTTTAAGGAATGAAGTTAGAAAACACATGTACATACAAATTATGGCAGAAGTTTGGAATACTCTTCAGTAAATAGCATAGGAACATTTAGAGATGTAGAATATATCAGGAATAGGCTATTTAACCCCTCAAGCCTGCTCTGCCAATCATTATGATCATAGTTGAACATCAATCTTAATATCCTAATTCCACCCTCTCCCCATCTCCCTTGATCCTTTAGCCTCAAGAGCTATATCTACCTCCATCTTGAAAACACAATGTTTTGGCCTCAACTACTTTCTATAATAGTGAATTCCACAGGCTGTCATTCTCTGGGTGAAGAAATTTCTCGTCATTTCAGTCCTAACAGGTCTACCCTCTTATGTTAATCTCTGACCCTGGCTCTGGATTCCCCCATTATTAGGAACATTCTTCCTGCATTCTTCCTGAATAGAATTTTATAGGTTTCTATGAGCTCCCCCTCAATCTTCAAAACTCCAATGAATACAATGCTAACTGATGCAATCTCTCTTCATACATCAGACCTGCCATCCCAGGAATTAATTTGGTAAACCTTTGCTGCACTCCCTCTAATGCTTTCTATAATTGCAGCAAGATATCCTTGTTCCTGTAACCAAATCCTTTTGCTATGAAGGCCAACACACAGTTTGCCTTCTTTACTGCCTGCGGCACCTGCATGCTTACTTTCAGCAACTGGTACACAAGGCCACCCAGGTCATGTTGAACATACCCTTTCTCAATTTACAGCATTGAAATAATTTGAGGCTCTGAGTGGCATTATTGAAAAACAAGTAGGAAGTTTCCAGAGGAAGTGGAAATGATACAAGAGGGAACAAATGTATTAAGGAGGGAACATGGGTATTATGGAATGATCAGATCTTTGGAAAGTAGCAAATATTGAGTAAAGTATGCCAAGCAGCATCAGAGGAGCAGAAAAGCTGACGTTTTGGGCCTAGACCCTTTCTGCAGAAATGGGGGAGGGGAAGGGGATTCTGAAATAAATAGGTGGATAGAAGATAGATAAAGGAGAAGATAGGTGGAGAGGAGACAGACAGGTCAAAGAGGTGGGGGTGGAGCCAGTAAAGTTGAATGTAGGTGGGGAGTCACTCACCTTTACTGGCTCCACCCCTGCCTCTGACCCGTCTGTCTCCTCTCCATCTATCTTCTCCTCCATCCATCTTCTTTCTGCCTCTCTCTCTCTCTCTCTCCCTATTTGTTTCAGAATCCCTTTTCCCCTCCCCCGTTTCTGAAGAAGGGTCTAGGCCCGAAATGTCAGCTTTCCTGTTCCTCTGATGCTGTTCGGCCTGCTATGTTCATCCAGCTCTACACCTGTTATTTCAGATTTTCCAGCATCTGCGGTTCCTACTAGTGCAAATATTAAGATAGAAGATAAAATCAGAAATGTGGCTTAAAGGGTAAAACAAGAGTGAAAAACTAGTAATATTTGCAAATGAATGTACCGATCGTACTCCAGTACCTCTATTTTGAAATAATGCTGATGAGTTGGACCTCATTTGCCAGTTTTACTGTTTTTCCCTTCTAAGAGAAAACAGTTGAAGCTTAGAAACTGTGGTGTAGAAAGCAAGATTATGTAGTAAATGTAGTAAGAGACTGGGAGGGGGATGGAGATTTCACAAGAAATGGATTAAAACCGAGCACAATCCAACTGATTGTGAGAGTCAGAGATAATGGGAACTGCAGATGCTGGAGAATCCAAGATACAAAGTGTGGAGCTGGATGAACACAGCAGGCCAAGCAGCATCTTAGGAGCGCAAAAGCTGACGTTTTGGGCCTAGACCCTTCATCAGGGTCTAGGCCCGAAACGTCAGCTTTTGTGCTCCTAAGATGCTGCTTGGCCTGATTGTGGGAGTCAGTGACTTTGTGGTGGATATCTGTAGAAAGCCAATTGCCAGAGGTCGACACAGAGGTCAAAAATGGATTAGGGAAAGAAAATAGGTGAAATTTGTAAGCACAATAATGATATTAATATAAATAAAATCCTCACTTGGTTTTGGAAGGACTGAAGCTTTGTAACATGGTACATAATGTACATTTCTTTCTGTCAGAATTATAGAGTTTTTACAGCAAAGAAAGATGCCCTTTGGCCTATTGTGTCCACACTGGTCATCAAACATCCATCCATTCTAATCCATTTTTGCAGCACTTAGACCACAGCCTTGTATGCAATGGTGTTTCAAGTGTTCATCTTTACATATCTGTTAAATGTCTTGAGGGTTCCTGCTTCTAACATCCCTTCAGACAGAGAATTTCAGATACCCACAACTCCTTGAATGAAAACTATTGTCCTCAAATTCCCTTGAAACCTCCTGCTTATTACCATAAAACTGTGCCTCCTGGTTATTGACCCATCTACTAAGGGGAAATATTTCTATCTACCAGTCTATGCCTCTTAAAACTTTGTACACCTCAGTCACACCCTCCCTTAGTCTTCTTTGCACTAAGGAAAACAACTCCAGTCCATTTGGTCTCTCTTCATAGCTGAATAGCTCTAGCCCAGGCAACTTCCTGTTGAATTTCATCTGCATCCTCTGTAATGCAATCACATCTTCCTATGGTGTGGTGACCAGAACTTGTCACAGTACTCCCATGTGTAACCTAAGTAACATATATAGCACCATTATAATCTCCTTGCTCTTGTATTCAATGCATTTACTAATAAAGACAAATACCTAATATGCCTTCTTCACCACCTTATATTATCTGCCCTGCTGGTTGCAAGGATCTGTAGACACGGACACCAAGGTCCCTCCAATCCTCTGTACATCCTAGGGTCCTACCATTCAATATGAACTCGCTTGTCTTTTTGTCCTCCAAAAATGCATCACTTCACATTTTTCTGGATTAACCACCACTTGTTAATTTTTCAGCTGGTCTGACCAGCTCTTTTATATCATCATGTAGTCAAAGGCTTTCATCACAGTATTTACCACATCATCAATTTTCATGTCAATTGCAAATTTACTGATCATACCTCTATATTCATGCATTCATCATGAATATAAACAGCAATTGACTCAGCACTGAACCCCTTGGTATACCAATGGATATTGGCTTTGAGTCACCATAGCACCTCTTGATCATCACTTTGCTTCCTGCCCCTAACCAATTTTGGATCTCATTTGGCAGTCTGCCCTGGATCTCATAGGGTCTCAGCTTCTTAACGAGTCTGCCATGCAAGACGTTGTCAGAAGCCTTACTAAAGTCCATGCGGACAGCAACAAGTGTACTACCCTCATCTACACACCTTGTCACCTCCTTTAAAAAGTCAATCAAACTTGGTAGACATGATTTCCTCCTTACAAAGCATACTGACCATCCTTAATCCTTGCCTCTCCATGTGGAGATTAATTCTGTCCCTCAGAATACTTTTCAATGGTTTCCCTACCACAGATGTTATACACAAACTAGTTTCCTAGTTTATCCCTATCACCCTTCTTGAATACTGGAATCACGTTAGCTGTCCAGTCCTCTCACACCCTGTGTTCCTATCCTCTTTCATGCTCTTACCTCCTTGATACAAACCAGCTTTTTTTGCAGTATTGCTGACAAGAGAAAATTGAGTTAGAATGCATGTTTAATATGAGATCAAATATGTGCATGTTTTTAAAGTTTGGAGTACTTTTTACGGCTGGGTGCAATTTGCTGGGTGCATTACCTCTTCATGTCTCAGCATGTTGTTGATTTTCACTTTTTCTTTGTCTAGTTCATTACTAATAATTTTGAGCTGCTGTGTTGTGCTCTCTAGTTGACTAGTTAGAAGTTTAATTTGCTCTTCAAGAGTCAGCACCACACTTTTGTCTGCCATGTTGGTTCTCATTTCTTCCAGCAGCATCTTCTTAGATAGCTCTGTCCAAAAATGACAACAGAATTACAATTCCAAATAAATTCCTATAATCTTGAAACTTTATACTGTTGCTCTTCTGCATTTTGGACTTCAGTGTCTGTGAGCAGATTTGTGACACCTACACTACTAAATCTGGCTCCTAAATTTGAGGCAGTATCATGGACACATGATAAAGTAGGTCTAAGAGTTTGCTAGATTTTGCAGTGTAAATGCCAATAGCTGGCTCACAAATGCCACGTGCCAAGAATCCAAACTGAAAGGACATTAAATCCAATATTAGACTCAGTATTAGTGAGACTGTACCTGAAGAGATGTACTGGTCTGCATTAAAGGTATCTTGACAATTTGCTATCTGTTTTATAAGTATGGATGTGTTTTCTTTTTCATTCATTCATGGGCATGGGACAGTTCTGGCCAGGCCATTATTTGATTTTCATACCTATACAATTAAGTTTACCATTTGTCAGCCCATTCTGGAGGGAAGTTAAGAGTCAACTTCATTGTTGTGGCTCTGAAGTCACGTACAGACCAGAAAAGGCTCAGGATAGCAGATTTTCTTTCTCAGATGACATTTGTGAACTTGTTGGGTTTTTACAACATTTTTTTAGTTTCATGACCAGCATTACCAATATTAACTTTTCATTGGCTGAATTTTTAAGTTGTTATGGTTGGATTTGAATTTGTGTCTCTGAATCATTAGTCTAATCACAATCACTTTATTACAGTATTCAGCATCAGGAATGTGCAGATGGTTGTCATTATTATTGCTAAGCCCTCATCAAATCATGATTATTCTTTCTTATAATGTCAGCATTGGCTTTGGTTTCACAAATAGATAGGATTCTGAAGCTGAACTTTACAGGCTGTCTCAGTTAGAGCATCTGTTATTGGCTTGTAGAGATGATGGAGATTGTTGGCTTGAACAGTTGGCCTTTTGTTTCATCTCTGTCTCTGTTCTCTGTCAGTGGTTGCTTTTGTTGATAGGAAGGTCTTCACACCATTTTTGCTGATGAATCACCATTTTGATCACGACAAGCATTTGTTTCAGAGGTTAATTGAGCAGAACCTTGTGTAGACTTGGATATTGTATTTGAAATCCTTTTTTATCCTTTGGTTCTACTGCAAATGAATTCCCTGCTGAACTCTGAGTACAGAACCTTGTGTAGGCAGTATTATGTTGGGTATTCTGATGGCATTTTCAATCTACCTGAATTATTGAGAGATTATCATGGCCTCTATACTTGCCATATCTTCTCCTTGGAAGCTGCTTGGTCTTCTGTCATTGCAATTGTCAAGCAAGGCCACCCAAGTGGACAGGGTTGTTAAGAAAGCATATGGTGTTTTGGCTTTCATTAACAGGGGGATTGAGTTTAAGAGTCGTGAGATCTTGTTGCAGCTCTATAAAACTTTGGTTAGACCGCACTTGGAATACTGCGTCCAGTTCTGGGCGCCCTATTATAGGAAAGATGTAGATGCTTTGGAGAGGGTTCAGAGGAGGTTTACCAGGATGCTGCCTGGACTGGAGGGCTTATCTTATGAAGAGAGGTTGACTGAGCTCGGTCTCTTTTCATTGGAGAAAAGGAGGAGGAGAGGGGACCTAATTGAGGTATACAAGATAATGAGAGGCATAGATAGAGTTGATAGCCAGAGACTATTTCCCAGGGCAGAAATGGCTAGCACGAGGGGTCATAGTTTTAAGCTGGTTGGTGGAAAGTATCGAGGGGATGTCAGAGGCAGGTTCTTTACGCAGAGAGTTGTGAGAGCATGGAATGCGTTGCCAGCAGCAGTTGTGGAAGCAAGGTCATTGGGGTCATTTAAGAGACTGCTGGACATGTATATGGTCACAGAAATTTGAGGATGCATACATGAGGATCAATGGTCGGCACAACATTGTGGGCTGAAGGGCCTGTTCTGTGCTGTACTGTTCTATGTTCTATGTTCTATGTTCTATGTTCTAATATTCATCCAAAACAGCAATAATAATGTTATTGGGCCTTGATATGGCATCCAGAAAAGTTTTCAAAGTTTCAGAATCAAGAAAGGTAGAAGAAACAATGTCTTGCACACTTAAAGTCATGGGAGATCTGATATCACAATTCTTAAAAACATGAGTATGTAATTTGTTGCAGGCTGAGCTAGAAAATTGGATTCATTCATGTACCTCCTATCAATGTCAGTATTTGAGGATAGGTAGCTTACAAGGTGTAGGAAAGAAGGGACATTTCCAATATTTCACTATGAATCTCAATTGAAGACACTGAATTTGATAAATTTGGTGTGGGTAAGTGGGGGAATTTCAGGATATGCAAAATATGTAAGCTCTCAAAGACTTTGCTGAAAAAGTCATTCATCTGTTGTGGTTTCTCTTCAGGACAAGCACTAAGTTGTGAGTCATCAGTATTTTGGATGTCCCTTCATTCCAGGGACTGCAGCAGTCCAAGGCAGCAGCCTACTAGCACTTTATCAAGGGCAATTATGGACAGGCAATGAATGCAGGCTTAGCCAACAACATCCACATTCTAAGCAAAATAAATTAAAAATCAGCATACTGTGGTTCTATTACAGCAGCGGTCGTTGTTTTGGTTATGGCTGATTGAGGTTAAACAGTTTATCATCAACGCAGTTAATTATTAACATACCTAGAGGAGGGCCTGTCAGAATTAAGTTGTGGCATTTCTGCTAAAACAAAGTGAGAATAGTATTGGTGCAAGAACATATCCCAGTTTTATCAGAGATAATGGGAACTGCAGATGCTGGAGAATCCGAGATAACAAAGTGTGGAGCTGGATGAACACAGCAGGCCAAGCAGCATCTTAGGAGCACAAAAGCTGACATTTCGGGCCTAGGGCTTTTGTACTTCTGAGATGCTGCTTGGCCTGCTGTGTTCATCCAGGTGCACACTTTGTTACCCCAGTTTTATGCTTGTTTTGACAGGTAAGGAGTCTGGTGAAGTCTCCTATTATTTGTAATAACTGCTTATTGCCATATTGGAGACCAATTATATTTATGAACCTAGCTCGGCATCCCTTTTACTGTAGCACATTCCAAAGAACAGAGTCACACACTGTTGTGAGATCCAAGAAAACCATGTACAAAGGGATGTTCTGTTCTCTTTATTAATCCTGAAGCTATGCATTATGAAGTTCTTGCAAATGGTTCCTCAGGTGGGCCTAAGTGACACTGGGACTCTGGAAGGACCTGCTCTGCAATTGGTGAGAGGTAATTAAGAAGTGACTTAGACAACAGTTGAGAGCAATGCTGTGCCTTTATAATCACTAATGTTCAGCTTGTCCTCTTTCTTGAAGATGGCGATCATCGCGACACCTCTACGGTCACTTGGCATTTCTACATTCTTCCATAGTTTCACAGACAATTCTACTAATGGTCAAGCAAACATACTCTATGAAACACTGAAACTTGGTGCCACTCCAGTTTCCCAAGTGTCCCAAAATGATTTTATTCAGGAGTTTCTATTCTGCACAATTCTGGTCAACTGCATTTGATAATTTGGTAAAACAAAAAATGATGTTCTCTTGGTTAAATTTTAGTTATTTGTTATTTGGTTTAAAGCTGCAATAAAGCTATAATGTAGAGCTTTCCATTTATTTAGTTTGTAAATATCAGGTTTTGTTCCAACCATTGTGCAGGAAAACCAAGATCTTTCCTGGAACATGATTTTGCAATGTTGTAATTATTAAGTGTTTGATGTGGGAGGTGTATTGAGGCATATTGAAAGTGGTGGTGCTCTGAAGTTGCCAGACATGAAGGTTCCTATTAAACTTCAGTAGACGTGTTGCCAGCTGCTTGATATAAAAAGAATAGCTGGTCACCAGATGGAGGGAAGAAAACCATTAAGAGCCCAAGGGACTGCCAATAAGTTGAAAGTCAATGGGGAAAGTTCGGGTATGATCAAAGCAGTACTGATGGAATTAATGAGCACACATTATCCTGGCACCAACAGTGACTCCGAAAGATCCAAGTACAAGATGAAAATTCTTCAAATATGACTTAGATCTCACTTTAAAATATAAAGTGAACATTTCTTAATTTCAAGCTTCCTCTGCTCCGCTTTGCAGGCATGTAACCAGCAACAAAACCACAACTCGATCCAAAGAGGTGAAAGAAACACTGGGAAAAGAGTATTGCAGACTTACCAAGATCTCGTATTAATACATGCTGCCCTTTGACTTCCTCCTTCAGGATTGATAGTTTCTCCTCTAGTGTAGCACTTCCTAAAACAGAACTACAGAATTAACATCAGGATACTTTACAGCTTTTCACGTCTCAGCTCTGTCCTATTGGATGTAATGGCTAGATTTTCAGAGCCTTGGAGACTTCACTGCTTATCCAAACTGGTTCAAGGAGCCATGATCTATTTTTAGGCAAGGGAGCAGGATGAAAAGGGGGCAAACAAAAAAAAATTCAGTGAGGCTATTAGAACTCTTGCTTATTTCAAACAGACCCCATGTTTTGCTGTGGCAAAGACCATGTCCTGCAATTTGAAAGATATAATTCTTTTTGAATAAATGCTTGTAAATAGCTGATAATATCTGTGAAACTGCCAAGTCATTTAAATGGTCAGCCTTTTAAATTTTGGAAATAAAAAAACCTTGCTTTGACTGCAAGATGAATAAAATCTGTGCTTGGAGTTTCAGTTGATGTATATTGACATAATCCAAGTGTTATCATTATGTGCCTGACTGCTTTTACAACTTGGCATCATTACAGTGGAATGCTGTTTGATTGACAGCTCACAGTGGTCATTAAGAGATAAGCTGTCTTTGATTCAAGGTCATGAATAAAAATGTTTTTTTTCAAGGAATTACATACCTGAGAAAATATACATGTATACAATGGAGCTTGAGGAGTGAAAATGCTTATTTTATAAAGCAAAGACTGTAATAGGTGCATAAAACTATATTTTATTTCATATTAGAATGTTTCTGGAGGTCTACTAGTAGTGGCTTCTGGGTGAGTTGGTAGTGTGCTAAGGCAAAGGGTGGTGGGTAGAGGCATAAGTTGGCATGCTTGGGTATTGGAGAGTAGGAGATGAGGAGGTAAACACTGGGGGCATGATACTTGACAACACAGCTCCAAAACAGCTGTTCCAAAGTTCCAAAGATGGGTCTTTTAATCAGCCCTATTTGGCATGAAGTAGTCTCCAAGGCCACATCTGATCAATGGCTGGGGGAGGCAGACCCAACTACAGCATGCGTTTGCCCACCTCCACCATCCCAGAACAACCATCCCACCATTCACAATACTTTTTATCTCGAAGTAGACATGGCATAAAATTTCTCACTCTTGATTCACATCTAGGCAGGAGAAGTCCAGGCCAATGAATGACAGAAGCAGGAGGCATTCAGTCATTTCAGGATGAGGGTGAAGATTTTGATGATCAAACTTTTAAATGAACTCATGCATAACCGAAAATATTTTTTGAAAAATATAAGAGAAAAGCAAAACACTGCAGCTGCTGGGAATCAGAAATAAAACAGCTAAATGCTCAAAATGTTTAGATGATTAAGCAGCAGTTGTGGAAAAGGAAACTTAATATTTCATCAGAACTGGGAAGAAGATAGAATGTTAATAGATTTTAAGCAAGTACAGCAGATGAGAAAAGAGTTGGGAATGAAGAAGAAAAGTCAAGATCTTGTGAAAAAGTGGAAGATCTATGTGATTAAAGAAAACATAATATGCTTTAAGTCATGGGAATTTGATCAATCGTTCAATAACCAATGAAGGTATTTCCTTGGCAAAGTATCACCTACATAATTGAAAAAATATTTTGTTTCCCTGTAAGCATCTAATATCAAATTCATATTACCTTTCCTCAGCATTTCTTTGTCATGTTCCAGTTTTGTTACTCGCTCAGAATTATTTCTGTTTATCTCCTTCATTTGTTTGTCAAATTCTTCTATTTTCAAATGTTGCTGTTCTTTTTCTTTTTTGAGTTCTTCATTGAAATTATCAATTGTCTTTTTCATTTGACTTTGCTGCTCAGCTGCGGTCTGCAGCTCAGCTTTTAGTGGATTAATGCTATTCATGAGTTCAGTGAGATGTTTGTTTATTCGGACCAGGTCTTTGGTCTGTTCAGAAGCCCAATAGGCTATATCGGTTGCTGTCATCATTCTATCACCCAGGGTTTCCTTCACTACTTCCTGAAACCGGCTCAAAGCTGAAGGGATATTCTGGCCTTGGCAAATGGCGATGATGGAACTGCTGACCATTTTAAGGGTTGCTTGTGTACGGGCACAGGCGTCACATGGTACGAGAGCTGATTCCACTGTCTGTGAACCAATGTTCCGAGTATCTGTAGCTACACTAGGAGGGCTTCTTTGTGCTTCACCTAATCCAGCATTTACAGGTTTAAGAGAGACTTGTGACAGTGTCATCCCAGTGGACTTGCTGTTTTTGTGGGCTGATGGCAAGTTACAAGTTTCAGATGAACAATTCTTCAATCTTTCAATCTCTGCCTTGGAATTCATCAGATCGCTTTGCAGCTTGGAAAGATTCATCGCCATCAAATTTTTCTATTAAAATAGGAATATAATTCAATAGATTAAAAAATCTGTTCTGTTAGTTGCAATATTTCCTATTCAAATTAAATTGTAGCAAACGCATTAAAGGATTTTTGACAAAAGGCAGGTGATGCATAATTATTTGTAGCAATATTTTATAAGACATAAAGCAAGACTTTTTTTTACTTCAGGCTATTGTTTTTAAGTTTGCTAGTGGTGAATTGTGAGTGTACTAATAAATCTTAGAAAGTCTTCCTGAAAATCTTGCTTTGAAGTCTGCAATGTAACCCCACCTTGGGAATGCCTCTTCCATTGTTATTGATGGCTGGTGCTTGTTTAACAGTTGTAGTGTCCAGAACAAATTCAAGTAACTGAGACTCTTTCCCCAAGTAGCAAGGTTCCCTTTAGAAAGCTGCTAGAATATACAGACAGAAGATACATACAGGAAGTAATAAATGGGTATGTAAAAAAAAACCACAATAATTGTGCGTGACGTAAATTTTCACATACGTTACAGGAATAAGGTTGGCAAGGGTGGCCTGCAAAATTGGTTCTTTTTGGGGAGTAGGGAATTATTTCTTGCAGCAGTACATTCTAAAGCCAACCAGAGAGATGACAGTTCCATATCTGGTCATGTGTAATGAGAAATGATTAATAATTAACCTTGTGGTAAAGGAGCTTGAGGTGACAGTGATCATAACATTACTGAATTTCATGTTTTATTTGAAAGGGTTCATAATTGGTATTTTAAACTTCCATGGAGAGGCAATGTCCTAGTGGTACTGTTGCTGGATTAGTAACAGACCCAGGCAGACTATGGAATTAGAATTCAATAAAAATCTAGAATTAATGACAAATGATGACCATGAAACATTGACAACTAATATAAAAGCCTGTTTGGTTCACATTTGGACCCATATGTAAACCCAGACCCACAGCAATGTGGTTGACTCTTAACTGCCCTCTGATGTAGCCTAGCAAGCCAATCAGTTGTATCAGCTGCTAGAAAGTCTCAAAAAAAGGAATGAACCTGGACAGGCAATGGGGAGGCAATGACCTAGTGGTATTATCACTGGACTGTTAATCAGGTGACCCAGCTAATGTTCTGGGACTTGGATTCAAATCCCGCTATGGCAGGTGGTGGAATTTGAATTCAATAAATATCTGGAATTAAGAATCTAATGATGACTATGAATCCATGGTCAATTGCTGGAAAAACCCACCTGATTCACTAATGTCCTTTAGGGAAGGAAACTGTCAACCTTACCTGGTCTGGCCTGTGTGTGACTCCAGACTCACAGCAATGTAGTTGACTCTTGACTGCCCTCTGGGCAATAAATGCTGCCTAGCAAGTGACACCCTCATCCCATGAATGAATGAAGAAGGCCACCTGGTATTAGCTAAGGCATCAGAAACTTCAATGTTAACACAGTCCTCTCAATCCTATTAAGCCCTGCTTCCTAACATCAAGGGGCGAGTGCCACAATTGGGAGAGTTGCCCCCTGGCCTAGTCAAGGAACAGCTGATGTAGTCATACTCATGAAATCCTAATTTACTTATAACCTTGATAACACCACCACCATCCCTGGGTATGTCCTGCCTCACTAAGACAACAGACCCATTAGAGATGCAGCACAGTAGGTAAAGACCACATCTTTTCATTTTTCTTTGTTGTAACACAGTCTTGTTCTCAATTCAGTCTGCAATCAAAAATAAATGACTGAGGAAAGAATTGCTGTACTTCCAGAAAGCAAATTACTGAAAGACACTGTGGGTCATGTTTGCACTGTTACTTTGCAAACTGTGGGGGTACATTTATTAGAGGAGATAGCACAGCACCGGGGTGTGTACTGAAAATATTTGGCCAGCAACAAGTTGCTGATTGGTTTGTGGAATTGTGTCTAATTGTGGATGCCGAACAACATCCAGATGATGACAATCTTCTGAGTGGCTTGGAGTATTCAAACAGCATTCAGGTGTGAACAATACAATGATAGGTCCTCTCTCTCTCTCCTCTCTCGTGAAAATACCTGTCTATAATTTGTGAACTAGACATTCTATGCTTCCTTGAAAAAATAAAAGAATCCAAAGGAAAAGCTCGGGAGAACTGAAGGACCTGGGAAACAAAATGAACTCCTCCATCAAACCTGATGTCTAGTGACATTGAACTATCTCCTCAATATCTCTTCCCTCCATCTATAACACCAAATTATTTGTTTGTGTGTATGTGCACATGGAGGTTTGAAAAGGGTGTTAGAGTTTTAACAAACAGAGTTATAAGTTGACTGTTCATAATCATTTACCTGTAATTATAATCTGTATCTATGTAGTCATTCCTGATAAATACAGAAACTTGGTGCTTGTTTTCTGTAAAACCTGAATTTGTAAGACAGATATACTGGGGATATTGCGTATTTCAGTAATGTTTTTAAACTTTTGTGATGACTCTGGGAGTAGCAGAGTTTAATCTCCAACACACTACTCACCTACTTCTCTGTAGGATTGGATCCATTGATACTTGGAATCTTTTGACAAGAAAGATCAAAATAATATTCGAGAGTATTTAGGTTGAATTTCTTTTAGGTTTGAGGATGATAATACATTATAATCCCTTAAAAGAATCGTGATCTCATGCAAAAGAGCTGAATCAAGACACTTCATTAACACTGAGGAGGTCTCCAATTACGCACCATGATTGTTGAGCAAGTGCTCAATTAAAAAAGTGCAGATGAAACTAGATACATAAAATGACAAAGCTCATATATTTGGGAAAGCAGTGAATTTAAACTTTGGTCAATCAGGGCATTACTACACACCATTAAGGAAACCAGGCATTTCTCATTGAGACATACAGGCAGTACAGGTGACAAGTCCAACTGACAGAAAATTAATTGACACTATGTAAATAGTATAGAGAATGCAAGGATGAATATAGCTCAAGATGTTTTTGTGTAAGTCTAAGTGAGTCCACCTCTGGAATGTTATAGAATGTTCTTTCTTGAGATAATAGAGAAGTCAGGAATATTGCCAGCTGGATAAGACAGACAGTTTTAAAACGAGTGTTGTGTTTGTTCTTTTAAAATTTTGTACAAATAATCTTCTTTGCTATTTCCGGCTTAGAGAGATTTCAGATTTTAGAAAGATGTAGGGAGATAGACTTTGATAGACTCAATAAGACATCATAGTTTGGATTTCTGACAGTGCGTACTTGCAGACTCTGAGCGTGGAATTTGCCCCATGATAACTTGGTAGAGTCAGCAGGATCTACTGATGACTTCAAATAAAGGAATGTCCCCATGGACGGGAAACAGCAAAGGTAAGTATTGTTTATTTTATTTCACTCCCAGGTCTGGCTCACTGGTGGGACTTCCTCGTGACCTAGGGGATCACGGAAACTAGAACAGAGTTAGAATGGCTGAAAATCTGTAAGCAAAGAAGGAAAACAAACCAGGGAAAAACAAAAAGTTAAGGAGACAACATTGTACACAGAATCGCTGACAAGTAGACTGGGGAGGAGGCTTAGTTGATGCTCCTCAGTGATGAAATCCCTCATGAGAAGTCTTTAGACATCTCTAATAATGGATTGGCCACAGTGGACTATTTAACAGGTGTTCCCAAGGGTGAAGATACAGTCAAGCACAGCATGAATACAGTCAAGCACCTCAGGAAGAGAACAGAATGGTGAACAAGCTACTGAGCAGATGTTATTTAAAACAGTAACTTTAATTTGAGATCAACACACTTAAACTAATATAAACGAGACTTGGAATTTGAGAAGGACCAGTCTTTGTAGTTAAACATATGTGGAATTATTCTCATGTGAAACTGGAAGCTGTAATAACATTGGCATATATTATGTGTTATTATATAATATTATATTATGTTCTAGAATGCAATTGATTGTTAAACTGAGAAGATTGCATTAGCAGAAAGAGCTGTATTGGAAATTGTAGAAGTCTGCATTGGAGACTGTCCATGTGTCCTTTATAGGCTTTCCAAAAAGGTTGTTGGAAAGCCGAATGAAATTCAAAATAATCCAGAATAGGTTAACCCCAGTGCACACCTGTGTTTACAAGTGGACAAACAAAATCAAGAGCTAAAGGGGGGTGTAAACAGCTGCAAAGGAGAAGTGATAACTGGCAGGTAAGTGCTGATGTCCCACCTAATAGGGTGCAAGTTATATCTTAAAAGTGGCAAACACCGGAAGACATCATCACAGCCAGTTGCAAATCTTCTACTGGCCTGAAAAAGTAATGACTTGGTGCTTATGGACTTAAAAGCATTGGACTTGGGTTGAGGTTTGTTCATGTTATATTTCGTGATATGACAACTAGTTTCAGTCTACTGATAGTGATAAATAGCAAAGACCAACAGACTGTAGTAGACATGTGTCAATATCCCACTGATGTTTCTACTGGACAAGTCAGATCCCAGAATGAAATCTGGGTTGATGGATTTTTTTTAATTTTAAATTTAATACGGCACAACCGAGACATAAGCACACAAGGCTGCAGGTATGTTTTAGAATGACATCAGACATTTAATACTCAAGTTTATTACACAAATTAATGAAGTAATATAAAACAAACTGAGCTCTCTACATATAACATTTTGAAACACTTCCAACCTGATGGCAAAATAAAATCTCATCTACTCCCCAACACCATCACCTCACAGTTATGCAAAAATCCAGATAAATTCCTTTCCTTTCAAATCTGTAGGTTTGACAACTGCTTCTTCTCGGTTCATACCCTGTGAGCTGAGAAACCTTTTCTCTGAATATTCACACAACAGAGAGCTAAACAGTTTAATAATCTGCAAGATTCCAACCAACATTCTTTGTCTGGAAATTTCACAAATTATACTTCATTAATTGCTGTGAACAATCTCCTTTTACTAAGACAGACTATATATGCTTTTGATTTCAATCAGATCTCCTTCAAACAGTGTCCAAAAGCTTTAGAACACTTTTAAAAAATCTTGCTTGCCCTAGCTTCTGTTAAGCAAATTACCTGATGTTCTGTCTCTCTCTCTGATTATAAGCCCCCATAATAGAAGGAAACTTCCACTAATACTGTAGGAGGCAGAGACTGGTTTAAAATCATAGTTGCAGAAACACTGGCCTAGTTAGTTTTTAAACCCCTTTCTGAAAATTCATCAACATCACATGCCACTGGTTTAAAATCCAAACTCTTTTGCATGTCTTCTTTGCCATCCTGTCTATATAGAACATAGAACATAGAACATAGAACAGTACAGCACAGAACAGGCCCCTCAGCCCACAATGTTGTGCCGACCATTGATCCTCATGTATGCACCCTCAAATTTCTGTGACCATATACATGTCCAGCAGTCTCTTAAATGACCCCAATGACCTTGCTTCCACAACTGCTGCTGGCAACGCATTCCATGCTCTCACAACTCTCTGCGTAAAGAACCTGCCTCTGACATCCCCTCTATACTTTCCACCAACCAGCTTAAAACTATGACCCCTCATGCTAGCCATTTCTGCCCTGGGAAATAGTCTCTGGCTATCAACTCTACCTATGCCTCTCATTATCTTGTATACCTCAATTAGGTCCCCTCTCCTCCTCCTTTTCTCCAATGAAAAGAGACCGAGCTCAGTCAACCTCTCTTCATAAGATAAGCCCTCCAGTCCAGGCAGCATCCTGGTAAACCTCCTCTGAACCCTCTCCAAAGCATCCACATCTTTCCTATAATAGGGCGCCCAGAACTGGACACAGTATTATCTGCACACCAAGATCCCTCTGTTCCTCCACGCTGCCAAGAATCCTATCCTTAATCCTGTACTCAGCTTTCAAATTCGACCTTCCAAAATGCATCACCTTGCATTTATCCAGGTTGAACTCCATCTGCCACCTCTCAGCCCATCTCTGCATCCTGTCAATGTCCCGCTGCAGCCTACAACAGCCCTCTACACTGTCAACGACACCTCCGACCTTTGTGTCGTCTGCAAACTTGCTGACCCATCCTTCAATTCCCTCGTCCAAGTCATTAATAAAAATTACAAACAGTAGAGGCCCAAGGACAGAGCCCTGTGGAACTCCACTCACCACTGACTTCCAGGCAGAATATTTTCCTTCTACTACCACTCGCTGTCTTCTGTTGGCCAGCCAATTCTGTATCCAAGCAGCTAAGTTCCCCTGTATCCCATTCCTCCTGACCTTCTGAATGAGCCTACCATGGGGAACCTTATCAAATGCCTTACTGAAGTCCATATACACCACATCCACAGCTCGACCCTCATCAACTTTTCTAGTCACATCCTCAAAAAACTCGATAAGGTTTGTAAGGCATGACCTACCCCTCACAAAGCCGTGTTGACTGTATTTGATCAAGCCATGCTCTTCCAGATGGTCATAAATCTTATCCCTCAGAATCCTTTCTAACACCTTGCAGACGACAGACGTGAGACTTACCGGTCTATAATTGCCAGGGATTTCCCTATTTCCTTTCTTGAAGAGAGGAATTACATTTGCCTCTCTCCAGTCCTCAGGTACGACTCCAGTGGAGAGCGAGGATGCAAAGATCTTCGCAAGTGGCGAAGCAATTGCATTTCTCGCTTCCCAAAGCAGCCGAGGACAAATCTGATCCGGGCCTGGCGACTTGTCAATCTTAATGTTTGACAAAATTTTCAGCACATCAGCTTCCTCTATCTCTATCCATTCCAGCATGCACACCTGCTCTTCAAAGGTTTCATTCACTACAAAGTTGGTTTCTTTCGTAAAGACAGAAGCAAAAAACTCATTTAGGGCTTCCCCTACCTCCTCAGGCTCCACACACAAGTTCCCTATGCTATCCCTGATCGGCCCTACTCTTTCTTTGACCATTCTCTTATTCCTCACGTAAGTGTAAAATGCCTTTGTGTTTTCCCGGATTCCTTCTGCCAAGCCTTTCTCGTGCCCCCTCCTGGCTCTCCTCAGACCATTTTTGAGCTCCTTCCTTGCCTGCATGTAATCCTCTCTAGCTGAACTTGACCCTAGCTTCCTCCACCTTATGTAAGCTACCTTCTTCCTTTTCACTAGAAGCTCCACCGCTCTCGTCATCCAAGGTTCCTTAATCTTACCCCTTCTTGCCTGTCTCAGAGGGACATATTTACTCATCACTCCCAACAACTGTTCCTTAAACCGTCTCCACATGTCTATAGTTCCCTTACCATGGAACAACTGCTCCCAGTCCATGCTTCCTAACTCATGTCTAATCGCATCATAGTTTCCTCTTCCCCAATTAAATATCCTCCCATTCTGCCTAATCCTCTCCTTCTCCATAGCTATGTAGAATGTGAGGCAGTTATGGTCACTATCACCAAAATGCTCTCCCACCACAAGATCTGATACCTGCCCCGGCTCGTTTCCGAGCACCAAGTCTAGAATGGCCTCTCCCCTCGTCGGCCTGTCAACGTACTGCGTTAGGAAACCCTCCTGAACACACCTTACAAAAACAGCTCCATTCAAATCTTCTGCTCGAAGGAGGTTCCAATCAATATTAGGAAAGTTAAAGTCACCCATTACAACAACCCTACTGCGTGCACACTTTTCCAAAATCTGTCGACCTATGCTTTCTTCAATCTCCCTGCTGCTATTGGGGGGCCTGTAGTAAACCCCTAACGAGGTGACTACTCCCTTGCTGTTCCTAATTTCCACCCATACTGACTCAGTAGGCAGATCTTCCTCGACAAATGAAGCTTCTGTAGCTGTGATACCCTCTCTGATTAGTAGTGCTACACCCCCTCCTCTTTTTCCCCCCTCCCTATTCTTTTTAAATGTTCTAAACCCTGGAACATCCAGCAACCATTCCTGCCCATGAGAAACCCATGTCTCTGTTATGGCCACAACATCATAGCACCAGGTACTGATCCATGCTCTAAGTTCATCACTTTTATTCCGGATACTCCTTGCATTAAAGCAAACACACTTTAACCGATCCCTTGGTTCCTTCCCAGGAAAATCCTTCCCACTAGCTTGTGAAGCAAATGTCAAAGAATTATGTACCTGAACTCCTAGGTGTCTGTTCTACTACATTATCCAAAGTCCGACTTATAATTGTATAAATCTTGCCCTTGTTTGTTTTACCAAAATGCAATACCTCACATTTATCCAAATTAAACTCCATCTGTCACTTTTCAGCCCATAGACCCGATTGATCAAGATCCCTCTGAAATCTTAAATAACCTTCTTCACTGTCCACTATAAAACTAATTTTATGTCATTTGCAAACCTACTAATTATGCCTTCTATAATCTCATCTAAATTACTAATATAATTGACAAACAAAAGTGAACCCAGCATCAATCCCTGTGGAACACTACTGGTCACAGGCCTCCAGTCCAAAAAACAATCCTCCACCATCACAGATAATAGGAACTGCAGGTGCTGAAGAATCCAAGATAACAAGGTGTAGAGCTGGATGAACACAACAGGCCAAGTAGCATCTTAGGAGCAGGAAAGCTGATGTTTCGGGCCTAGACTCTTCATCAGAAATCCTGATTGAAGGGCCTAGGCCCGAATCATCAGCTTTCCTGCTCCTCAGATGCTGCTTGGTCTGCTGTGTTCATCCAGCTCTACACCTTGTTACCTCCACCATCACTCTGTCTCCAGCTGTTAGCCAATTTTGTATCTAATTGGCAAGCTCACCTTGAATCCCATGTGATCTAATTTTACTAATCAGTCAACCATGCAGAACCTTGTCAAAGGCTTTACTAATGTCCAAATACATGATGTCAACTGCTCTGCCCTCATTAATCTTCTTGGCTACTTCCTGAAAAACTCAATCAAGTTAGTGAGACACAATTTCCCTTGCACAAAGCCAAACTGATTATCCCTAATCGTTCCTGCCTCTCCAAAGGCACATAAATTCTGTCTTTCAGATGCGCTTCCAACAAGTTACCCACCACCAAAGTCCACAGGTGCATTGTTTCCAGGTTTCTCCTTACATCCGTTCTTAAACAAAAGCACTACATTAGCCACTCTACAGTTAACCAGCACCTCACCTGTAGTTATAGATGATACAATTTTTCTGCAAAGGGCCCTGCAATCGCCTCCCTAACTTCCCACAAAGTCCCAGGATACACTAGATCAGGTTCCACAGATTTATTCCACCTTCGTACTTTTTAAGACCTCCAGAACTTCCTCTCCTGTAACGTGAACTGTTTTCAAAATATCAATATTTATTTCCCTGAGTTGTCTAGCCTCCATTTCTTACTCTACTGTAAAAGTTGACACAAAATATTCATTTAAAATCTCTCCCATCTCCTGAGGTTCAACTCAATGATTTTCTTTGATCTTCAAGGGGCCCTACTCCCTCCCCAGTTCTCTCTTGCTCTTAATGTACTTGTAGAATCTCTTTGGATTATTCTTAATCTTATCTGCCAAGTGTATTTAATATCCTCTCTTTGCCTTACTATCTCCCTCTTAAGTATCCCAAGTGACCAACTGAATTGCAAATTATAAATAGCTTTGGCATTAGCAGTGCATCATAAAAACTCTTTGCAAATGGTTAGGAGAATATGATTTGCACCGATTGATAAAATATATGGAAAAAATATTCAGAAGGAATTCAGAGAGGTTTGCGGAAAGCTCTCATTAGACCATAAGTGATTTTTTTTCTTGTGATCTAGATTTTACAAAAAGTGAGGCGAGTAGAAAGCAGTTATAGAACTCAGTGGGAAAATTGTCATTATACTAGATGGGAATCAAACAATGATAGCCAATTCCTCACCAGTGATTGAAATAAGCTGCAAATGTTTAGATACTAGAAAGGTGATAGAAGATGACAAGGTACTTTATGCGTTGCATGCTTATGTATCTTGTGGGCCAGAGCCTGAGGGACAACATATCAAGGGCTAGATGCCAGTAGAGATATTCAACAAGAAAGAGCTAATTTATCCAAAAACAGACTATAGAAAGTTATTTCCCAGGTGATCTAATTGCTCAAGAAGATTAGTGGAATTAACTAGTGGGATGCCACAATATTGAATAAACAGGAAAATCTACTGGAAAATGCAAAAATTGCTTTAATATCGAGAAAGGCCGACAAGGGGCAATGGACAGGTAGAATGGATTACAAGAATGATATATAAGATAGTATAGACCAAACTCCAGCAATGACTCAGGAGATGAATTCCAGCTGAGGAAACACTTGTGTATGGGTAAAGAATATCAGATTATGCTTCACACAGCATCTAAACATAGCCCTGAAGGTCTTCAATGGATAAGCAAAGGTCACAGTCTCACTCAACAACACAGTAGAATGGAATTGTTGGACCTTCCCAAAAGTAGAAGTACCATGCACCGAGAGGTGTTTGTAGCTGTCGAGATTGGAAGATAATGCTATACAGAAGACTAAACACAAAGAGTTAGAAAGTTGGAGATAATGTGATGTGTGTTTAGAAGTTCCAGATAGCAGTCAATCGGTTTTATCTAACAGCTGGATCTGCACAGAAAAAGTCCCACCAGACAGGAACTAATTAAAGTCAAAGCTAAGATTGTAGCAAACACATAAAATGCTGGAAAAACTCACCAGGTCTGACAGCATCTGTAAAGAGAGGAACAGTTAATGTTTTGAGTCCAATGTGATGTCTTCTGGGTTAGTAGCAAGGGATTTTGAAGAAAGCTTAAAAAATAGAGGTCAAAGCAAGAATCCCCAAGGTAGCAAAGCTTATATTGAAATTTTATTTGCCTACGTTTTCTCAAGAGTCTAAATTGATTGATATAAACTGCTTTTCTGTAGGCGATCACCTTCAGAAGGAAGTGTTTCCCAATCTCCAAAGGAAGCAAATACATAGAAGGAAACTTCAGAAATTAAGTGTGTCGAAGGTTTGTCAGATGATTCCACGGTACGATACTTTTCAGTGGGAAGAAGATCTGTTTTGTTAAAATTACATCTAACCGAAATAAGATCTTGTTTTGTTTTATTAGCACCATGATGGAAAACCTTCAGGTATTTTTGTGCTGCATGTGAATGATCTTTTATGAAGTAGTACTAGCTGATTTGAAAAGAAATTATTTTTAGGATTAGAACAGGATTTAAGAATCACAGCCAGGCTTCTCAGGCTTTTACATATATTGTGTTGGAAATAAGGCTTAAGAGAGAGTCAGCTGTTACAATACATCAAAAATTCTACTTAGAATATGTTAAGCCTTTCACAGAGAATTGTGTCAATTCCTTGCAAATATATGCAGCTGATTTCAAAGTCTAATTGGACCAGCTACAAAGTCTAATTGGACAACTGAATTGACTGGACACAAACAAATCAGTGCAAGATTTGATATCTCAGAACTAAGTACAATATTGAAAAGGCCAAAGGTCAATGACCTTATACCAGTAAATAAAACATTTTTTAAAATGAAGAAACGTGAACTGAAATTGCCATCTTTTGATAATTTATGCAATAAATATTGTATAAATAGAATACATCTATACCATATAAAAATAATTGTTTTTATTGAGGCTTCTTACGCAAACATTTGTGGTGTGTTTTCAAGCTCAGTAATTTAAAGATATTTCTTATTGGAGAAAATGGAAATGTTGCCCCTTGGCTTGGGAAACCAAGAAAATGAGAGCAATAGAAAGTACTCTGCTGCTGAAACTGTTACACTTTTTAGGAAGTTGACATGGTATTTTTCATGGATATTAAAAAAAACTACTATATTAAGCAGAGGCTAAAGGAGGAATACCTACTGAATGTTGACAGATAATTATTCTCTTTAGAATAATGTACACTTTACAAAGCATGTGAAAGAGAAGAGGTTGGTCCAGAAATTCAGATCCAGGTCATATCCCATTTTTGAAACCTGACCAGATCACAAAATACCCACATTTCTTTCGATGACTTTTGCTCTGGAGATTCCTGGAAAAGGGCCTCCTTTTTAGAAACCTATCCAAGAATCACTGAACCCAGGGCAAGTTTGTAAGGCAAGAGAGGGGTGTGGCCTGAGTGAGGGAGAAATGGCAGGATTACAATGAGTTGGTACCAGGAAGGTGAAGTATTTTTATATTAAGTGGGTGAGGTGGGTTAGATGCCAAGAACATGGATGAGGGCTTTGGGCATATGGGGGTAGTCTGGGTGGGGGAAGGAAAAGATGCCAAGTCAATGGGGGTTATTGCATTGGAGCCGGGGGTGTGAGTCAGGTTGGATCAGTCATGTTTAGAGTTGGGTTGGATCTCAGGGGAGGCGGAAGTTGTTGGATATGGTGGGGGGTGTCAGGGGTCATTTTGAGTAAAGTTGTGAGTCCAGTGGATATTCAGGGATTCAGTTTAATAGTTTACTCAGGAGTTACAGAACATTTTTAATCTTTTAACATGCCCTGAATGTTACATTTTGGAGTTTTCTCAGAGGGTTCCAGGTGCAAGAAATTGCCTACTGGAATTTTCAATTTCGCAGGCAATTCATTTCAGGGGTTAATTCTGAATGTGTTCAATGTTTATGCTTCACTGAGCAGTTTGAATAAACTGATATGGAAGACAGACCAGCTTCCACCTTCTGCTTTACTAGATGAATAATACTAGATTAACACTCAGCACTATTTGATCAATATTTATCTCTTAACCAACTTCACATACACAAACTGACTGTTATGTTTTGCTATATTGCTTTCAAATGTCCTGAGGTTGTGAAAGGTGCTGTACAAATGCAAGTCTTTATTCTTTTACAGACACAACTTATTAATAACACCAGAAATTTCCTACACCTAAACTGATAAATGGGAGCCTGTAAGGAGCTTCTGCAAGCATTTCTGACACTAACAACCTCTTTTCAGAATTGTGCCTATTTTAAAGTATTTTTGTTATAATTTTTACTTTTCATTTCATACATTAATTCAAACAAAGAAGGAAGATTGTAGCTATATACAGCTTTAAGAAATCTGAGCAGTCTGGTTGGTATATTTTGTGGGCATTACAGTTTGCTGGATCTGGAAAAATTGCTTAATTTCGTCAGCGAGTTTTTTGATCCTTCCATGTTGTTGACTGATTGCTTTATACTTTGTCTACCGAAGGGACCACTTTTAATTATGATCTGAAGGGCAAATGATTTAATATATGTTAAAAAGTCAGACTGCAAAGCATTTAAATTATAATTTCTTTTTGCGACCCTCTGTTTAACTTTCAGTACTACGATTTCAAGCAAGAAATTAAAAGGAGTGGAGTTTTACAAATATTGAGGAAATGAATGTTAGACTAAATTGAAGAAATCCTACCTGTTGGTGGAGGTTCCCTAGTTTGAGCATGCTGTTCCAGTATTTCTTCACTACCAAGCCAACAGACATGGATGGACCTACTGACTTAGAAGATGGGATACACTGCTCCTTTGTAAGAAGATCAACATAGTGTGTGAAACTCTGCAACAACAGCACCAACCTACAGAAATAAATACAAGGTACATTCAGAGTAGTGATCACAATTAACTCTTTAGGCCTACTTCAATTTAATATCTTAAGTACACAAGATTTTATTTTAAAATTAGGTTTTTGTAAGTAAGAGAGAATTTATTACAATCTATTCAATCCTATTTTATCCATAGTATAAACCAATACTTAGGCACAAACATAAATGCAGCTTATTATTTTGCAGTACAGGTTTTACACTGCAGAATAGTTTTATATTTGATCAATTATTTAGCAAAGATGATACCACATTGTCATCCCTATTTATTTATTTAATGTCTAATTACGCATACCCATTTAATGTTATCCCAATTTCCATCTTTTTGTACAGTTGCTGAGGTTGTTTGGTATTTGTTGTATGTATTTACAACTCTGTCTGCAGCAAACAAGGTGTTAGAATAATTTTTATGTGAATTATGCAAGATGCAATTTACAAGGAGCTAAAAATGCTATTTCAGACAGACAGATCTTGTCCAGGTAATGTCCTGCAGAAAAACTGCGACTTTGGGGACAAGTCTAGGAGGAGTCTGTTTCATTGAAGTAAACTCCAACTATTTATAGAAGAAATATTCTTATTGTAAGTGCTCAATTTCAATACTAAGTGAATGGTTTTTGGGCAACTTGAAGTCTACCCTAATTGTTGTAATTGAATTAATCATTGAGGGAACCCATTGCAAAGATAATAAAAATGGCACGATTTTAAATGAACCCTAGAGCTGCTTGGCCAATCGATCTCTGGAAACCATGTTACGAATGAGAACGTGTACAATCACAACTTGTCATTGGGTTTTCATTAGCATCTGGGACAATTCTCGGTTAAGGGTTTAACATTACACTTTATCCATTGCTTCAATGGCTTTGCTCCACAATGCATGGTGATGGTGTTCCAAAGCAGGCAGTTCAATGCTTTTAATTTTTTAAAATTTTCTATTATTTAACCCAATTTTCTAATCAACCTGTTCCGAGATGTTATTACACCTCTGGAACAAGTGGGACTTGAGCCCAGGCCACCCCATCCAGGGTAGGGACACTACCACTGTACCACAAGAGCCCTCCACAGGCTTTAAATGGGTAAATACAACATTCTATATGCCTGGTGATCCCTTGGTCTGAAATCTTGGCATCCTGAGACCAAGTTCTCTTATTTTATTGGATGAGCTACATTCCTACAGATAGGCAAATTCCGAAGCATTTCAATAGATTTCCATGCAAGTCACATCAGGTTCACGTAAAAGCATTATTTTCATCATGAATATTTTTTGTTTTTGTAACTCAAATATGCATCAAATACTCATTTCTCAGATTAAAAGACAAAGTAATGTGAATGCTGAGAAATGGAGACTTATACAAAAAGGGTGGAACTACTCAGCTGGTTAGATAAAAACTGAGGAGTGAGAAACAGTGAATGTTGCAACTTTGTAATGAAACAAAGAACTGTGGAGAGAAAGCAGAGTTAACATTTTCATGTCCAGTGAAACTCTGGTTTCATCTTTAGTGTTTTGAATCCACCTAGGATCACATGAATCTCCATAACATTCAATATTCCTCGAACAGCTGTTTTCGTCGCATGCTAAGATCCACACTCAATGCCATGCGCTGCCACATTGCACACTCTCAACCTTGTTTTGTCCATCAGCACTGCCTCACACTGTCTCAGAGCTGTGCTGCCCTCCTCCCAATTTCAACTGTTTGAAGTTTTAACAAGAAACTTTTTCTATTCCTATCAGGCATCAAGGAAGACATGCTAGAACAACTCCGAGATACCCATACCCCTCTGGAACATCGTTCCCCTTCCCCTCCCTCATACTCCATCCTTTCTCCTGATCCCACCAACTTGTTGAGTATTTACCATTCCTTCTGACCTTCCAGTCTCTGATGTTGAACATTCCTTACTAGGCAAAGATCTTAGTTTTATCCCTCTGCACCCCTATCTCAATGAATTTCGGGCACAATCTGCGGTTGAATTCTTTTTCTATCACTTTTGTCCCCATTTCTTTGGACAGGAATACTGTCTCCATCTCACAAACACCTTCACTCACCTCCAACACTCACCCTCTACTTGGACCTCTCCCTCCAGTCTTTTATCTGCATTTTGTTCATCAAGAACTGTCAATGTAACATCAGTCACCTTAATTTTTGACCATCGCATCTATGTGGGAAGTCCAGGACTTATGATCTCTTATTTGCGTTTTCGTCTGTCCTGGCCTGCTATCTATTATCTCATTGTTAATCGACTCCTCATATCTCTTAGTCCCTCTGGGCTCTGTCTCCACAAATCTGTTCACCACTTCTCCACCCACCCCCACATTAGTTTCGGCATAAATACTAGTTTTGCCTGCAAGTGATAGGTCATGACGAAGGATCACCAGATTCAAAGTGTTAATTCTGCTTTCTTCCCATTGACAGTGCAGACTTGCTGAGTTTCTCCAGCAATTTCTGTTTTAGTTTTGACTGTGTGTCCTTTTGTCATAGTCAGAACATTTTGCGCATATGACATGATAAGCAGGCACAAAGGTAGAGGAGTAGGGAAAGGAAGGAAGGGACAAAAGAGAAGGTCTATGACAGGGTGGGTGGTTAAGTGACAAAAGGGATGATAACAAAATTAGGTGGGAATGGGTCTAATAAATAAACAAAAGATAGTACTGGAGGAGATGCAAATGACAACAATTTAATCTAAGATTGAGATCCAAGATGTGATAATAGGAATCAAAAGATGTGCGGATGCTGTAAATCAGGAACAAAAACAAGGCTGCTGGAAAAGCTCAGCAGGTCTGGCAGCATCTGTGAAGAAAAAAATCAGAGTTAACATTTCAGATCCGGTGACCCTTCCTCAGAATTCCAATACGCTGAACTCAGAATGCGATAAATACGGTTGTTCCTGCCTGGTTAACATATTCAAACTGTGTGCATGTGCAATGGAAATGCATTCACCGTGACCTCACCAGTCTGTGGAAGCTGCATTTGGGGTGATGGTGTCTGGTGCATATTTGGAAAAAAAACCTTTTGTTAACTAATGCCTGTTGTCTTGTACTTTTTTCAGAATAATGTTATTTAATGAATTTAATACAGCACAGGAACAGGCTTGGCCCACCAAACCTGTGCCAATTCTTAATCCTTATTCAGAGCTGCTACTTATTGCCCATCTGCAGTTTCTGTCCCACTGTTCGCTTCACATTTATGTGTCTATCAAGATACACCTTAATCGTTGTTAATGTGGTTGCTTCCACTACTTCCAATGGCAGTACTTTCCAGGCATCCGCTACCCTCTACGTGAAAAGTTTTTCCTGCACTTCTCTCCTAAACTTTCACCATCTCACTCTGAACCCTGTACCCTGATGTAGTTGATCTTTCCACCCTAAGAAAAAGCTTCAGACTATACACTCTATCCATGCCTCTCATAATTTTATCCTCTATCAGGTTGTCCCTCAGCCTCCGTCTTTCCAGTGAAAACAATCTGAGTTTATCTAACGTCTCCTCATAACTAAAACTCTTCAGACCAGGCAACATCCTGGTAAATATTCTCTGATGTAATCCAACAACTAGTATTATGTGCTTTTATTTAGTTTAACCTGGCTGTTGCTGCACTGTAGCACTGGGCCGTGCTTGCTCATTTGCTCAAAAGGGGATCTTTCAAAATGCAACAGTGCCATCTTGTGGTCAAGATTGTAGTACAGCAAAAGATAAATCAATAAACTTTGATAACGAAGTGTGGAGCTGGAGGAACACAGCAAGCCAGGCAGCATTAGAGGAAGAAGAAAGCTGACATTTCCTGACCCAAAACGTCAGCTTTCCTGTTCCTTCGATGCTGCCTGGCCTGCCATGTTTCTCCAGCTCCACAATTTGTTCTCCCCCTGCTCCAGCATCTGCAGGTCTTGTTATAAGTAAACTGGCATTTTTAACCATTTTAATTGCAGAAAGTGTCCAGAACATTTCATTGAGGCAATATATACAGAAATCACAAGCAGAAGAATTAGGACAGAGAATTGAAAATGGGTTTAATGGTATTTGTGGAATCCTCCTTGTTCCAGTCCCACTTAAGCCCCCTCACATAACTATTTCCAATACATCAAAGATTGTATTGATTGTGTGTCTTGCTCTTTTCTGAGACTGAAAACGTTGATCAATTTTGCTTTCAATTTCCACCCTTTTCTCATCTTACTTGGTCTATTTCTGGCTCTTCCCTTCCCTTTCTGGATTTCAGTTTCCGGTTCCAGGGATAGACCACCTACCAATATTTTTTGCAAACTCACTGACTGCTACCGTTCTGTCAACTACTCTTCATAATAACTTGCTTCCTGTAAGGACTCCATTCCAGCTTCTTGATTTCTGTCACACCTATTCTTATACTGTTACCTTCCACAAAAGAAATTCCAACATGTCTGCCTTTTTCCTTCACCAATGATTCCCTCCCCCTGTGGTTGACAGGGCCCTCAGCCATGTCTGACCTAATTCCCACACTTCTTCCCTATTTCCCAGAATCACATTCCCTTTGCCTTCTATTTCCACCTGTCCAGCCTTCATATTCAAAGGATTACTGTCCGTCATTTCTTCCCAGAATGGTATCAGTGCCAACCATATCACCTGATTCCTTCCAGTCAGCATACCGAAGGGACCAATCTTTCCATGACACGTTGGTCTACTTCTCCATTGCTCTCCAATACCTTATCCCCATCCCAAAACACCATCCCATTCAATCAGAGGAGTGCAACACTTGTCCTTTTGGCTCCTCCCCCCCATATCACTCCATCCAAGTAAAGCAGCAATTTACTTGTATTTCCTTCAATCTGGCCGAATGTATTAGCTACTCAAGATCTGGTTTCTGCTGCATGGGTGTGCCCAAATGGAGTCTGGGTGATTATTTTGTGTAACACCTTGTCCTCAAGTTAACCTGACCGTCCAGTTACTTGCCACTCGACATGCAATCCCATTCTCATGTTTACACTTCTGTCCTAGGTTGGCTGAAGTGTTTCAGTGAAGCCCAATACAAGCTAGAGAACTGCAATTCATTTCCGTTCAGCCTTCTGCACTCAACGTGAATTTCTACAACTTCAAATCATGAACTCTGTCCTCCATTTTGATAATTCCCAAATCCCCTCATTCCAGTGTCTGTATCTTCTTCCTATGCTTATGTTTTCAATCAGATCAGACCTACATTCGGCTATTAACACCCATTCCAAATGTGTGCTTTGTCCTTGCTCTGCAACAATTACTACTGCCTTTGCATTTTGTTCTGTGACACCTTTGATCTCCAATCTCCCTTGCCCTCTGACCTTTCCTTGATCTTCTCTTCTGTTCCATTGCTTCTTACCACATTCTTCAACAGTCAGAAACTAACTGTCCATCTTTCTTTAGTTCTGAAGAAGTCATTTTAGACTTGAAACATGAACAGTGTCTCTCTACACAGATGCTGCCAGACCTGCTGAGTGCTTCCAGCATTTTCTGTTTTTATTTCATATCTCCAGCATTTGTATTGTTTTGTTTTAATAAAAAACTTGGTTTCATAATTTTAAATATAGATCTGGAGGGGATTGCAGTGATAAGGTAACTATAAAGGTAATTGTAACTGAAGAATTTGAATTTGATGTAAGGATAGAGGGCAAAGGAATCAGGCATTACAGGTAAGCAGGCTTACAGTGTAGTGCATGCAGTATAGTTGAAATGAGTTACAGTTTTACAAGGGAAGAAATTTGGGAAGATGACAAGATGTTTATTGGAGAAATTGATTCCAAAAGTAGCTGAAGTCTACAAACAACAGTGGAATATAAATAGGACAGAAGTAGGTGATGCTGCAGAAATGGAAAACAGCAACCCAGTGAGGGATATTTGATTAGAACTTCAACTTGTGATTGTTTTTGACATCGGGTTTGTAAACTATCTGGTTCAATTTAAATGAGCAATCAGAAAGAAGATGAAATAAGAACAAGTTGTACGTCTTCAGTCTTGGTAAAGATCAATTGGAAGAAATCATTGTCAGACAAGCAACATTTAATGGACATTAAGTTAAGAGTGATGAAGTAGTAGAACTGGGTGTCATCAACATAAATATGCTAACAGCTATAATGTGGAGGTGCCGGTGTTGGAATGGGGCGGACAAAGTCAGAAGTCAAATGACACCAGGTTATTGTCCAACAAGTTTATTTCAAAACACAGGTATTGAAGCACTGCTCCTTCATTAGGTGAAGTGGTTATTGCAATTAGGATGGTGCGTAAATGAGGAAGAGGAGACTACAAAAGTTTGTGAACCTAATAGGTCAAGCAGCAGCAACAGCAGAACACAAGCATGGTACCTTAAGGCAGAAGTGGTGGAGAGAGAATGGAATTTTGTATTAAGGTGACTACCATCAACAGTCAAGAAAGATGGTCACAGTTACACTGGAAAATCAGAATACCGCAAGTGCTGAAAACCTGAATTGGAAACCGAAAATGCTGAACAGAAAAATTAGATCAGGGAGCATCTGGAGAGAGAACAGTTAACCTTTACTTAAGTCTGTTTCTCCATCTGCGGCTGCTACCTGTTCCTGTTTACCTTTATTCAGAATTTTGTGTCTTTTATTCCAGTTATGACAGATATTCTTTGATTAAATTGGTAAAATTGTAGTAAATGCACAAAATGAATGTGTTGCTTCACAAATGGTTACAATAGGTACAGCCAGCTACTTTTTTTTCAGGATATTGTTTTAAGTTAGTCGCAGGTGTTTTCAACAGTGAAAACACTTTTCAGGCTCTTTTGAACACATTAACCAAAACATTAGTGAAACTTTGCTGCTTTTTAGCAAGCCTGCAGGAAAGACAAACAGGAACAACGTTTGCCAATCTCTTGACACAAGTACTGCATTGGCCTCTGTCTCAAATAATATTGGCTAATTTGACATAGAATATGGATCAAACTGGAACCTTCCTGGTCCATGTGGCTCATCAACTATCTACGTTTACCTTAACAATTGAGCCATTGAGGGAGCCGTGACTAGATAAATGCTCCATAGCATTTTAAAGTTGAACAAATGTCAAGAGTCAACCACTGTGTACACATCAATATAAATATTTACAGTTTGGAGAGTTATTATAAACACAACTAATTATACTGTGAAGCACAATTCCCAATGGAAAACTACTGAATCAAAATATACACTTGACATTTTTCGAGTACATTTTTAACTGACGTATCTCTACCAACAATTGTTTTTGCTAGCGTGTCAGTGTGTGAGGGGAGGCATGTTAAAAGTATGTAAAACTGTGAAAAGCATGGATAGATTAGATTGTCAGAGATAATAGGAACTGCAGATGCTGGCGAATCCAAGATAGCAAAGTGTGGAGCTGGATGAACACAGCAGGCCAAGCAGCATCTTGGGAGCACAAAAGCTGAAGTTTTGGGCCTAGACCCTTCATCAGAAAAGCCTCTGCTTTTGTGCTCCTAAGATGCTGCTTGGCCTGCTGTGTTCATCGAGCTCCACACTTTGTTATCTTAGATTAGATAATCAGTCTGTTTTCCAAGATGAAAATGTTAAATACCAAGGACATAGATTTAAGGTGAGAGGGGAAAGTTTAGAGATGTGCAAGGCAAGTTTTTATTTAAATACAGAGGGCATTAGGTGCCTGGAATGAGCTGCCAGGGTGCTGGTGGAACCAGGTTCGATAGCAATGTTTAAGAGGCATTTTGACAAACACATGAACAGGCAGGGAATAGAGGGATAGCGACCATGTGCAAGGAGATGGGATTAGTTTAGAATGGCATCATGGTTGGCAAAGACACGGTGAGCCAAAGGGCCTGTTTCTGTGCTGTACTGTTTTATGTTCGATATTGTAGAACATGTACTCTGGGATTCTGAAGACAGATATTACAAGTTTGAAGATGTCAAAAATCACAATTATATTTTTATACACAACTTACAATATAAACAGACTTCTTGTTGCCACCAAATAAATTTAACCAGTATTATTGACCAGACGAGCTGTCAACAATGCTTCTCCTAATACATGTGTGACCATAAAGTGTGTGTAATTACTAATGTTCGGAAACACACATGTAGCCATTTATTTAAGATTTATGTTACAAGGATAGGTTGGTGGGGTAGTGGGTCTGGATGGGATGCTCTTCAGAGGGTTGGTGCAGACTCAATGAGGCCTGTAGGGATTCAATGATTCTAAACAGTGCTAAAGATAGTAAATGACCTGAACAAAGGTAAATCTACAAAAAGAAGTGCTTTGAACAAATTATTTAGTATAGCATAAGCCAATATGGGTTCAAATTAGTAAAAAATGCTAAGTCTCAGACTTCATAGAATCCCTACAGCAGGGAAGCAGATCATTTGGTCAGAGATTCCACAATAGGTCCACAATATTGGTAACCTTGCATTTACCATGGCTAACCTACCTAGCAAGCATATCCCTGGACATGATGGACAATTTAGCTTAGCCAATCCACCTGCACATCTTTAGACTTGTTTGTCAAGAGTTTAAAGATTATTGAATTTATGGATTGGACCTTCAGAAAGTAATAGAGATGAAAGCCCTGGAATTTTTTTTACAAAATAGCTGCTCTGAAGGATTAAGTATGGGGTCTTTCCAGGTAAATGGCCTTCCTGATCTTATACGTTAGCCATGAAGAGAGGCTGGTTGGGCTTGCACTGTTTTCTTTAGTGCAGATAAGGTAGACAGGATACCTGATTGAGGTATATAAGATAATGAGAGGCATGGACAATGTATTGATCGCAGCAAGGTCAGCCAGGTGGACCTCATAGAATATGAGTTCCCTGATTGGGGCTGTTAATCTGATCCAATCAGAGAGCCCCGGCTGACAGATTAAAAAAACAGGAGTGTCAGAAATCCTAATCACTCTGAGACCTGGCTCTGAGGGAGCTGGATCACTGTCAAGAACTTTCCACATAAATAAAGGGTGACTTGATGACGGGATACCAGCCTCTCTGGAGTTATTTCAGACAGGTTTTCTCTATTCACGCGTGAGACATGGGCATCGCTGGCAGGGCCAGCATTTATTACCCATCCCTACCCTTGAGAAGGTGGCAGTGAACTGCTGTCTCAAACCACTGCAGCCCATGTTCTGTAGGTAGACCCACAATGCCATGAAGGAGGGAATTCCAAGATTTTGACACAGAAACTCTAAAGAAACAGTGATATATTTCCAAGTCAGGATAGTGAGTGGCTTGGAGAGTAAGTTGCAAGTGGTGATGTTTCCAGGCATCTGCTACCATTGTCCTTCTAGATGGCAGCGGTCATGGGTTTGGAAGGTGCTGTCTAAGGACCTTTGGTGAAATTCTGCAATGCATCTTTTAGTTGGTAGCAGTAGTGTGTATTGGGAGGGATGTTTGTTAGTGCAGTGCCAGTCATGTTGGCTGCTTTGTCTTTGATGGTATCAAGCTTCTTGAATGTTATTGGAGCTGCACCCATCCAGTCAAGTGGGGAGTATTCCATAACACTCCTGACTTGTGCCTTGGAGATGGTGGGCAGACTGTGGGGAGTCAGGTGAGTTACTCACTGCAGTATTCCTTGCCTCTGAGCTGTTTGTGTAATCACAGCGTTCATGTGGCAAGTCCAGTTCAATTTCTTATCAATGGTAACTTGAAGGAAGTTGATAGTGGCGGATTCAATGATAGTAACATCATTGAACGTCAAGGGGCAGTGGTTAGACCATCTTTTATTGGAAATGGTCATTACCTGGCATGTGTGTGGTGTGAACTTATTTCCACTTGTCAGCCCAAGCCTGGATATTGTCCAGACCTTGTTGCATTTGAATATGCACTGATCCAGTATCTGAGGAGTCACAAATGGTGCTAAACATTGTGCAATCATCAGCGAACATCCCCATCTTCTGATGGGAAGGTCTTTGATGAAGCAGCTGAAGATGGTTGGGCCTAGGACACTACCGTGGACTCCTGCAGAGATGTCCTGGAGCTGAGATTATTGACCACCAACAAACCTAACCATCTTCCTACGAGCCAGGTGTGACTCCAGCCAGCAGAGCGTTTGCCCTCTGATACCCACAGATTCCAGTTTTGCTAGGGCTCCTTGATGCCACAGTTTTGATATCAATGGGTGTCACTATCATCTACCCATAGATGGATAGGAAGCAACTGGTCCTGTTAGGCAAAAGGTCAACAATGAGGGGACATAATTTTCAGATGAGTAAGTGGTTTAGAGGGAATTTGTTCCAGCCAGGGGGTGATGGGAATCTGGAATGCACTGCCTGGGAGGTCTGTAGATGCAGCAAACCTCTCAATCTTTTAAATACTACATGAAATACCACTTGAAATGTGATAACACTCAAGGCTATGGGTGAAGTGCTTGTAAGTGGGATTATTGTAGATAGGTCAGTGCTTACTCGATGGGCTTAAGGGCCTCTTTTGTGCTTGATGGTTTGTATCCTATGTTGTCTTGTCAAGCCACGTGTTTTGTTTTAACCTAATAAGGTCAAAAAAAGTGCCTCAGATCTAATGGGACCTAAAGAGCTGGGTTTAAATCCCAAGATAATAAAATGTGAGGCTGGATGAACACAGCAGGCCAAGCAGCATCTCAGGAGCACAAAAGCTGACGTTTCGGGCCTAGACCCTTCATCAGAGAGGGGGATGGGGAGAGGGTTCTGGAATAAATAGGGAGAGAGGGGGAGGCGGACCGAAGATGGAGAGTAAAGAAGATAGGTGGAGAGAGTATAGGTGGGGAGGTAGGGAGGGGATAGGTCAGTCCAGGGAAGACGGACAGGTCAAGGAGGTGGGATGAGGTTAGTAGGTAGATGGGGGTGCGGCTTGGGGTGGGAGGAAGGGATGGGTGAGAGGAAGAACCGGTTAGGGAGGCAGAGACAGGTTGGACTGGTTTTGGGATGCAGTGGGTGGGGGGGAAGAGCTGGGCTGGTTGTGTGGTGCAGTGGGGGGAGGGGACAAACTGGGCTGGTTTAGGGATGCAGTAGGGGAAGGGGAGATTTTGAAACTGGTGAAGTCCACATTGATACCATTAGGCTGCAGGGTTCCCAGGCGGAATATGAGTTGCTGTTCCTGCAACCTATCCCCTATTCCCAATTCCTCCGCCTCCGCCGCATCTGCTCCCACGATAAGACATTCCACTCCCGCACATCCCAGATGTCCAAGTTCTTTAAGGACCGCAACTTTCCCCCCACAGTGATCGAGAACGCCCTTGACCGCGTCTCCCGTATTTCCCGCAACACATCCCTCACACCCCGCCCCCGCCACAACCGCCCTAAGAGGATCCCCCTCGTTCTCACACACCACCCTACTAACCTCCGGATACAACGCATCATCCTCCGACACTTCCGCCATTTACAATCCGACCCCACCACCCAAGACATTTTTCCATCCCCACCCCTGTCTGCTTTCCGGAGAGACCACTCTCTCCGTGACTCCCTTGTTCGCTCCACACTGCCCTCCAACCCCACCACACCTGGCACCTTCCCCTGCAACCGCAGGAAATGCTACACTTGCCCCCACACCTCCTCCCTCACCCCTATCCCAGGCCCCAAGATGACATTCCACATTAAGCAGAGGTTCACCTGCACATCTGCCAATGTGGTATACGGCATCCACTGCACACGGTGCGGCTTCCTCTACATTGGGGAAACCAAGCAGAGGCTTGGAGACCGCTTTGCAGAACACCTCCGCTCAGTTCGCAACAAACAACTGCACCTCCCAGTCGCAAACCATTTCCACTCCCCCTCCCATTCTCTCGATGACATGTCCATCATGGGCCTCCTGCACTGCCACAATGATGCCACCCGAAGGTTGCAGGAACAGCAACTCATATTCCGCCTGGGAACCCTGCAGCCTAACGGTATCAATGGGGACTTCACCAGTTTCAAAATCTCCCCTTTCCCTACTGCATCCCTAAACCAGCCCAGTTTGTCCCCTCCCCCCACTGCACCACACAACCAGCCCAGCTCTTCCCCCCCACCCACTGCA